>NC_092101.1:53172095-53204595 GCF_045679555.1 Salvelinus alpinus
CAAGGATTGGAAAGCTGCCGCGGTCATCCCCCTCTTCAAAGGGGGAGACACCCTGGACCCAAACTGTTACAGACCTATATCCATCCTGCCCTGCCTATCTAAGGTCTTCGAAAGCCAAGTCAACAAACAGATCACTGACCATCTCGAATCCCACCGTACCTTCTCCGCTGTGCAATCCGGTTTCCGAGCCGGTCATGGGTGCACCTCAGCCACGCTCAAGGTACTAAACGATATCATAACCGCCATCGATAAAAGACATTACTGTGCAGCCGTCTTCATCGACCTGGCCAAGGCTTTCGACTCTGTCAATCACCATATTCTTATCGGCAGACTCAGTAGCCTCGGTTTTTCTAATGACTGCCTTGCCTGGTTCACCAACTACTTTGCAGACAGAGTTCAGTGTGTCAAATCGGAGGGCATGTTGTCCGGTCCTCTGGCAGTCTCTATGGGGGTACCACAGGGTTCAATTCTCGGGCCGACTCTTTTCTCTGTATACATCAATGATGTTGCTCTTGCTGCGGGCGATTCCCTGATCCACCTCTACGCAGACGACACCATTCTATATACTTCCGGCCCTTCCTTGGACACTGTGCTATCTAACCTCCAAACGAGCTTCAATGCCATACAACACTCCTTCCGTGGCCTCCAACTGCTCTTAAACGCTAGTAAAACCAAATGCATGCTTTTCAACCGTTCGCTGCCTGCACCCGCACGCCCGACTAGCATCACCACCCTGGACGGTTCCGACCTAGAATATGTGGACATCTATAAGTACCTAGGTGTCTGGCTAGACTGCAAACTCTCCTTCCAGACTCATATCAAACATCTCCAATCCAAAATCAAAGCAAGAATCGGCTTTCTATTCCGCAACAAAGCCTCCTTCACTCACGCCGCCAAACTTACCCTAGTAAAACTGACTATCCTACCGATCCTCGACTTCGGCGATGTCATCTACAAAATAGCTTCCAATACTCTACTCAGCAAACTGGATGCAGTTTATCACAGTGCCATTCGTTTTGTTACTAAAGCACCTTATACGACCCACCACTGCGACCTGTATGCCCTAGTCGGCTGGCCCTCGCTACATGTTCGTCGTCAGACCCACTGGCTCCAGGTCATCTACAAGGCTATGCTAGGTAAAGTGCCGCCTTATCTCAGTTCACTGGTCACGATGGCTACACCCACCCGCAACACGCGCTCCAGCAGGTGTATCTCACTGATCATCCCTAAAGCCAAAACCTCATTTGGACGCCTTTCCTTCCAGTTCTCTGCTGCCTGCGACTGGAACGAATTGCAAAAATCTCTGAAGTTGGAGACTTTTATCTCCCTCAACAACTTTAAAAATCTGCTATCCGAGCAGCTAACCGATCGCTGCAGCTGTACATAGTCCATCTGTAAACTACCCACCCAATTTACCTACCTCACCCCCCATACTGCTTTTATTTATTTACTTTTCTGCTCTTTTGCACACCAGTATCTCTTCTTGCACATGATCATCTGATGATTTATCACTCCAGTGTTAATCTGCTAAATTGTAATTATTCGATTTATTGCCTACCTCATGCCTTTTGCACACATTGTATATAGATTCTCTTTTTTTTCTACCATGTTATTGACTTGTTTATTGTTTACTCCATGTGTAACTCTGTGTTGTCTGTTCACACTGCTATGCTTTATCTTGGCCAGGTCGCAGTTGCAAATGAGAACTTGTTCTCAACTAGCCTACCTGGTTAAATAAAGGTGAAATAAAATAAAAAATAAAAATAAGGCCTCTTTGGGACAGCTGTTAAGCATAACCCTTGTTTTACAAAAGAAACGTCAACTATATCTAAACGATATGTTTTCTTGATCAGTGTTTATAGATATTTTAGAACATGTTGTTACATAGTGTGTGTGTGAAGTGTGAATGACAACTAAATGTTTTGTTTTGTTTTGTAGATAATCTGCATTTACATCCCAATAGGGCTTCTTTGAAACCTTCTCTTAACCCTCTCTTAACCGTAACTAGGCCCTGACTGCACCAAGCAGACAACACAAATATTCAACAAGAAGTAACATTCCCAAAATCTTTTCACATAGCAACTAAACAGCATTAGACATTTTTTTTAAATGTGGAATTTTAAGATTATTGATACGGCAAATGGCCCCTTCAAAATATTCCATTCATCCTTATGGAACGACCCTTGACCTCTGTGTGTAAAATATGACGACTTCGTACTAGAGGTGTGCTTTGGAACTAGTACTGAAAGGGTGTAGCTTACCTGTATCGTGGGTTCCAAGCCCAATAATATATGTTGAACACATAGTTGCTAAGTGAAAAGGTTTCAGGATGTAACCTATTGTGTGTTTTTTTTTTTTTTTTTGCAGCCTTGTCTGCTTGGTGAGTTCAAGGTTCATCTCATAGGGATCTATTGCAAGAAATCAGACACTTTCAAGGTCGTTTAGCACGGATGAAATGGAACATTGTCAAGGCCCATTTGCCAAATCATTAACATTTAATTACAGTTTTTCTTGTTGTGATACTTCACAGTTCACAGGGGTATATGGGATGTGTATATAGACATGAATAGATAAGTTAAGTTACCAAGATGCGCTTTTGGTTAACATTTTACGTAGAAGCCCTATAGAGTTATACAGTGCCTTGCTAAAGTATTCATCCCACTTGGTGTTTTTCCTATCTTGTTGCATTACAACCTGTAAGTTAAATGGATTTTTATTTGGATTTCATGTAATGGACATACACAAAATAGTCCTGATTGGTGTGAAATGAAAGAAAATCACTTGTTTCAAAATAAATATTTAAAAAAAAAACTGAAAAGTGGTGCGTGCATATGTATTCACCCCCTTTGCTGTGAAGCCCCTAAATAAGATCTGGTGCACCATTAAATCTGTCATTTAAAAAATGGAAAGAATATGGCACCACAACAAACCTGCCAAGAGAGGGCCGCCCACCAAAACTCACGGACCAGGCAAGGAGGCCATTAATCAGAGGCAACAAAGAGACCAAAGATAACCCTGAAGGAGCTGCAAAGCTCCACAGCGGAGATTGGACTATCTGTCCATAGGACCACTTTAAGACGTACACTCCACAGAGCTGGGCTTTACGGAAGAGTGGCCAGAAAAAAAGTCATTGCTTAAAGAAAAAAATAAGCAAACATGTTTGGTGTTCGCCAGGAGGCATGTGGAAGACTCCCCAAAGATATGGAAGAAGGTCCTCTGGTCAGATGAGACTAAAATGTAGCTTTTTGGCCATCAAGGAAAATTTTATGTCTGGCGCAATTCCAACACCTCTCATCACCCCGAGACACCATCCCCACAGTGAGGCATGGTGGTGGCAGCATCATGCTGTGGGGATGTTTTTCATCGGCAGGGACTGGGAAACTGGTCAGAATTTGAAGGAAGGATGGATGGCGCTAAATACAGGGAAATTCTTGAGGGAAACCTGTTTCAGTCTTCCAGAGATTTGAGACTGGGAAGGAGGTTCACCTTCCAGCAGGACAACGGCCCTAAGCATACTGCTAAAGCAACACTCGAGTGGTTTAAGGGGAAACATTTAAATGTCTTGGAATGGCCTAGTCAAAGCCCAGACCTCAATCCAATTGAGAATCTGTGGTATGACTTAAAGATTGCTGTACACCAGTGGAACCCATCCAACTTGAAGGAGCTGGAGCAGTTTTGCCTTGAAGAATGGGCAAAAATCCCAGTGGCTTGATGTGGCAAGTTTATAGAGACAAACACCAAGAGACTTACAGCTGTAATTGCTACAAAATGTGTCTCAACAAAGTATTGACTTTGGGGGGGTTGAATAGTTATGCATGCTCAAGTTTTTCCTTTTTTTTGGTCTTATTTCTTGTTTCACTCACTCACTCACTCACTCACTCACTCACTCACTCACTCACTCACTCACTCACTCACTCACTCACTCAGTCACCATGACCTAAAAGACTAAACTGATCCCAGATCAGCACTCCTACTGTGAAATACCAGGTGAATACGGTCCCAGATGTATTTGTTGTTCGATTGCTTAAGAATTTGAAAATGGTGAAAAATCACCGTTTAAAATGCATGTTGATGTAACAGATTATTATCACGGTTCCACGTTCCATAGCCGTAAGTATTGCTTCATGGACTTCTCAGCAGGGAGAGGAGCTCTGGGGGCTCTGATCAACGTGAGTGACGTCATAGTGACTGACCTTAGCTACGTATTATTACACGGTGTGGCTACAGGAACAGGATGTTGTCAAGCGCCAGGCACCGTAGAATTCTACAATTCACACTCTTTGGAGAACATTGAGAGCCCCAGGTTCTGCAGTGCAGTTTTACCTTCCAAATAACCTTGTGCATCTTTTGGTAACACGTTGGGATGGGACATAATGAATGACTGGATGGATGGATGGATGGATGGATGGATGGATGGATGGATGGATGGATGGATGGATGGATGGATGGATGGATGGCTGCTTCATTGGGACGTCTCAGAAGAATCCATATATTCCTAGAAGCCAAACTGAATCACTGTTTAACAGATTGAGCATCGTGATGCCCTATTCACCGTGTTATTGAACTGTACACACACACAAGCGCGTGCAAGCACACACACACACACACACACACACACACACACACACACACACACACACACACACACACACACACACACACACACACACAGAGCCACAAGGAAAGACGCACAGGGAGCAGAGTGGAGTTGACTCAATATAACTCAAGTCTAGCAAGGAAAGGAAGAAGGAAAGCCTTTGATCCTTTGTTGACTCAACACAACCTTTCTCTTTGTCTCTTCTCCCTTATGTCTCCTCTTCAGAAAATAAATCACGCACAACACCATGAAGTATTGGCACTTTCAATGGTTTTCTGGATCATTCACACTGCCTTTTGAGTGGATAGGGATTGAGAAACCTGTTTATATATTCACAGGCTGCCGGCTGGCTCATTCATTCGCTGGTTCATTCAGTAAAACCAGGGCTTTTTAAGAAGCTGTTCTCAACGCCACGCTAGATTAGGGAGGGAGAGGGGGAGATGCAGAGAGACAGAGATCTCTCACCACCCATTCACTGGTGGGTAAAAACCTTGACACCGCTTGAACGCAAGCTTCTCTTGAATGCATGTGTGAGAACATGCACGTGAGAATGCACACACACGGGCATGCAAGCAGTGAAATCACTTCCTGGTCTCTCTGGGTCTGTCTTCTCAGGGCAGTGAAGTCACATCCTGGTCTCTCCGGGTCTGTCTTCTCAGGGCAGTGAATTCACTTCTTGGTCTGTCTTCTCAGGGTAGTGAAGTCACATCCTGGTCTCTCCGGGTCTGTCTTCTCAGGGTAGTGAATTCACTTCCTGGTCTGTCTTCTCAGGGTAGTGAAGTCACATCCTGGTCTCTCCGGGTCTGTCTTCTCAGGGTAGTGAATTCACTTCCTGGTCTGTCTTCTCAGGGTAGTGAATTCACTTCCTGGTCTGTCTTCTCAGGGTAGTGAAGTCACATCCTGGTCACTCAGGGTCTGTCTTCTCAGGGTAGTGAAGTCACATCCTGGTCTCTCCGGGTCTGTCTTCTCAGGGTAGTGAATTCACTTCCTGGTCTGTCTTCTCAGGATAGTGAATTCACATCCTGGTCACTCAGGGTCTGTCTTCTCAGGATAGTGAATTCACATCCTGGTCTCTCAGGGTCTGTCTTCTCAGGATAGTGAAGTCACATCCTGGGAGTGATGGTGGGTGATTCCCCTCTAATCAGGGACTGATTTAGACCTGGGATACCAGGTGGGTGATTCCCCTCTAATCAGGGACTGATTTAGACCTGGGACACCAGGTGGGTGATTCCCCTCTAATCAGGGACTGATTTAGACCTGGGACACCAGGTGGGTGATTCCCCTCTAATCAGGGACTGATTTAGACCTGGGATACCAGGTGGGTGATTCCCCTCTAATCAGGGACTGATTTAGACCTGGGACACCAGGTGGGTGATTCCCCTCTAATCAGGGACTGATTTAGACCTGGGACACCAGGTGGGTGATTCCCCTCTAACCAGGGACTGATTTAGACCTGGGACACCAGGTGGGTGATTCCCCTCTAATCAGGGACTGATTTAGACCTGGGATAACAGGTGGGTGCAATTACTTATCAGATCGAACAGAAAAGCAGCAGTAGTCCGGCTCTCTTCGGGTGAGATTTGACTACCCCTGGCGTAGATACTGTGCGTACTTGATTCAGATCAACTTTCAGATGCATCTTCTATGCTGTTCAGATGAATAACCCTTTAATGGGGTCTATATAGCACAGATTGTCATACCATGCCATTGTTTTTCTAAGAATGCAGTATACTGAAATATTATTTCTCTCCTTTCTTATCGTCATTGATGCAATCTCTTTGGTTACCACCCTTAATGTTACCACTGGATTCAACCTACATTCTCTCACACACTGGCGTACCACTGGATTCAACCTACATTCTCTCACACACTGGCGTACCACTGGATTCAACCTACATTCTCTCACACACTGGCGTACCACTGGATTCAACCTACATTCTCTCACACACTGGCGTACCACTGGATTCAACCTACATTCTCTCACACACTGGCGTACCACTGGATTCAACCTACATTCTCTCACACACTGGCGTACCACTGGATTCAACCTACATTCTCTCACACACTGGCGTACCACTGGATTCAACCTACATTCTCTCACGCACTGGCGTACCACTGGATTCAACCTACATTCTCTCACACACTGGCGTACCACTGGATTCAACCTAGATTCTCTCACACACTGGCGTACCACTGGATTCAACCTACATTCTCTCACACACTGGCGTACCACTGGATTCAACCTACATTCTCTCACACACTGGCGTACCACTGGATTCAACCTACATTCTCTCACGCACTGGCGTACCACTGGATTCAACCTACATTCTCTCACACACTGGCGTACCACTGGATTCAACCTACATTCTCTCACACACTGGCGTACCACTGGATTCAACCTACATTCTCTCACACACTGGCGTACCACTGGATTCAACCTACATTCTCTCACACACTGGCGTACCACTGGATTCAACCTACATTCTCTCACACACTGGCGTACCACTGGATTCAACCTACATTCTCTCACGCACTGGCGTACCACTGGATTCAACCTACATTCTCTCACACACTGGCGTACCACTGGATTCAACCTAGATTCTCTCACACACTGGCGTACCACTGGATTCAACCTACATTCTCTCACACACTGGCGTACCACTGGATTCAACCTACATTCTCTCACACACTGGCGTACCACTGGATTCAACCTACATTCTCTCACGCACTGGCGTACCACTGGATTCAACCTACATTCTCTCACACACTGGCGTACCACTGGATTCAACCTACATTCTCTCACACACTGGCGTACCACTGGATTCAACCTAAAACTGAAATCAACTTCATAGTCCGTGACGTCTGAAACAGAGAGGACTTGTGAAGGCATACTAAAGACACATTGGCTGGTGTTTGAGGAGACGAGGGGACGACAGTAACAGACACATTGGCTGGTGTTTGAGGAGATGAGGGGACGACGACAGTAACAGACACATTGGCTGGTGTTTGAGGAGATGAGGGGACGACAGTAACAGACACATTGGCTGGTGTTTGAGGAGATGAGGGGACGACAGTAACAGACACATTGGCTGGTGTTTGAGGTGACGAGGGGACGACAGTAACAGACACATTGGCTGGTGTTTGAGGAGATGAGGGGACGACAGTAACAGACACATTGGCTGGTGTTTGAGGTGATGAGGGGACGACAGTAACAGACACATTGGCTGGTGTTTGAGGTGACGAGGGGACGACAGTAACAGACACATTGGCTGGTGTTTGAGGAGATGAGGGGACGACGACAGTAACAGACACATTGGCTGGTGTTTGAGGAGATGAGGGGACGACAGTAACAGACACATTGGCTGGTGTTTGAGGTGACGAGGGGACGACAGTAACAGACACATTGGCTGGTGTTTGAGGTGACGAGGGGACGACAGTAACAGACACATTGGCTGGTGTTTGAGGAGATGAGGGGACGACAGTAACAGACACATTGGCTGGTGTTTGAGGTGATGAGGGGACGACAGTAACAGGCACATTGGCTGGTGTTTGAGGTGATGAGGGGACGACAGTAACAGACACATTGGCTGGTGTTTGAGGTGATGAGGGGACGACAGTAACAGACACATTGGCTGGTGTTTGAGGTGATGAGGGGACGACAGTAACAGACACATTGGCTGGTGTTTGAGGAGATGAGGGGACGACAGTAACAGACACATTGGCTGGTGTTTGAGGAGATGAGGGGACGACAGTAACAGACACAGACGCTACTGAACCCTTTGTGTAGGAAGTCAGACGTCATGATGTGTAACCTCATCTCTTCATGTGAGCCGCACAACGGAGACTCACTAGTAGATATAGAAGGCTATGAACTCGCCGTCTCCCGCCGTCTCCCGTCGTGCTATTTACAAACTAACACGTTGAACTGTTCTGGGGAACTACGGTAACCTTCATAATGTAAAATAATGTGGGCGGGTGAAATGAAGAACGCAATCTGCTTTTTCTCCTTATCTATTGCACATTAATGTGCACAAACAGCTGACCCACACACCACACACACACACACACACACACACACACACACACACACACACACACCAACTCTATTAGATATGGGGTGATGATGTGGCGGTTGAGATGTCTGACATCCTCCCTCTGTGTGTGTGATTATTATTATTATTATTATTATCATCATAAGGCTGAGATTGACCTCATTACCCAGACAAGGGAATAACAACCTGGCTGCTGGTGGATAAATGAGACAGAGAACCTGGCTGCTGGTTGATAAATGAGACCGAGAACCTGGCTGCTGGTTGATAAATGAGACAGAGAACCTGGCTGCTGGTTGATAAATGAGACCGAGAACCTGGCTGCTGGTTGATAAATGAGACAGAGAACCTGGCTGCTGGTTGATAAATGAGACCGAGAACCTGGCTGCTGGTTGGTAAATGAGACAGAGAACCTGGCTGCTGGTTGATAAATGAGACCGAGAACCTGGCTGCTGGTTGATAAATGAGACAGAGAACCTGGCTGCTGGTTGATAAATGAGACCGAGAACCTGGCTGCTGGTTGGTAAATGAGACAGAGAACCTGGCTGCTGGTTGATAAATGAGACAGAGAACCTGGCTGCTGGTTGATAAATGAGACCGAGAACCTGGCTGCTGGTTGGGAAATGAGACAGAGAACCTGGCTGCTGGTTGATAAATGAGACCGAGAACCTGGCTGCTGGTTGATAAATGAGACAGAGAACCTGGCTGCTGGTTGATAAATGAGACGGAGAACCTGGCTACTGGTTGGTAAATGAGACCGAGAACCTGGCTACTGGTTGGTAAATGAGACAGAGAACCTGGCTGCTGGTTGATAAATGAGACAGAGAACCTGGCTGCTGGTGGATAAATGAGACAGAGAACCTGGCTGCTGGTTGGGAAATGAGACCGAGAACCTGGCTGCTGGTTGATAAATGAGACAGAGAACCTGGCTGCTGGTGGATAAATGAGACAGAGAACCTGGCTGCTGGTGGATAAATGAGACAGAGAACCTGGCTGCTGGTTGGTAAATGAGACAGAGAACCTGGCTGCTGGTGGATAAATGAGACAGAGAACCTGGCTGTTGGTTGGTAAATGAGACAGAGAACCTGGCTGCTGGTTGATAAATGAGACAGAGAACCTGGCTGCTGGTTGGGAAATGAGACCGAGAACCTGGCTGCTGGTTGATAAATGAGACAGAGAACCTGGCTGCTGGTGGATAAATGAGACAGAGAACCTGGCTGCTGGTGGATAAATGAGACAGAGAACCTGGCTGCTGGTTGGTAAATGAGACAGAGAACCTGGCTGCTGGTTGGTAAATGAGACAGAGAACCTGGCTGCTGGTTGGGAAATGAGACAGAGAACCTGGCTGCTGGTTGATAAATGAGACAGAGAACCTGGCTGCTGGTGGATAAATGAGACAGAGAACCTGGCTGCTGGTTGATAAATGAGACCGAGAACCTGGCTGCTGGTTGGTAAATGAGACAGAGAACCTGGCTGCTGGTTGGTAAATGAGACAGAGAACCTGGCTGCTGGTTGGTAAATGAGACAGAGAACCTGGCTGCTGGTTGGTAAATGAGACAGAGAACCTGGCTGCTGGTTGGTAAATGAGACAGAGAACCTGGCTGCTGGTTGATAAATGAGACAGAGAACCTGGCTGCTGGTTGGTAAATGAGACAGAGAACCTGGCTGCTCGTTGGTAAATGAGACAGAGAACCTGGCTGCTGGTTGATAAATGAGACAGAGAACCTGGCTGCTGGTTGGTAAATGAGACCGAGAACCTGGCTGCTGGTTGGTAAATGAGACAGAGAACCTGGCTGCTGGTGGATAAATGAGACAGAGAACCTGGCTGCTGGTTGATAAATGAGACCGAGAACCTGGCTGCTGGTTGGTAAATGAGACAGAGAACCTGGCTGCTGGTTGGTAAATGAGACAGAGAACCTGGCTGCTGGTTGGTAAATGAGACAGAGAACCTGGCTGCTGGTTGGTAAATGAGACAGAGAACCTGGCTGCTGGTTGGTAAATGAGACAGAGAACCTGGCTGCTGGTTGATAAATGAGACAGAGAACCTGGCTGCTGGTTGGTAAATGAGACAGAGAACCTGGCTGCTCGTTGGTAAATGAGACAGAGAACCTGGCTGCTGGTTGATAAATGAGACAGAGAACCTGGCTGCTGGTTGGTAAATGAGACCGAGAACCTGGCTGCTGGTTGGTAAATGAGACAGAGAACCTGGCTGCTGGTTGATAAATGAGACAGAGAACCTGGCTGCTGGTTGCTAAATGAGACAGAGAACCTGGCTGCTGGTTGATAAATGAGACCGAGAACCTGGCTGCTGGTTGATAAATGAGACAGAGAACCTGGCTGCTGGTTGATAAATGAGACCGAGAACCTGGCTGCTGGTTGGTAAATGAGACAGAGAACCTGGCTGCTGGTTGATAAATGAGACAGAGAACCTGGCTGCTGGTTGATAAATGAGACCGAGAACCTGGCTGCTGGTTGGGAAATGAGACAGAGAACCTGGCTGCTGGTTGATAAATGAGACCGAGAACCTGGCTGCTGGTTGATAAATGAGACAGAGAACCTGGCTGCTGGTTGATAAATGAGACGGAGAACCTGGCTACTGGTTGGTAAATGAGACCGAGAACCTGGCTACTGGTTGGTAAATGAGACAGAGAACCTGGCTGCTGGTTGATAAATGAGACAGAGAACCTGGCTGCTGGTGGATAAATGAGACAGAGAACCTGGCTGCTGGTTGGGAAATGAGACCGAGAACCTGGCTGCTGGTTGATAAATGAGACAGAGAACCTGGCTGCTGGTGGATAAATGAGACAGAGAACCTGGCTGCTGGTGGATAAATGAGACAGAGAACCTGGCTGCTGGTTGGTAAATGAGACAGAGAACCTGGCTGCTGGTGGATAAATGAGACAGAGAACCTGGCTGTTGGTTGGTAAATGAGACAGAGAACCTGGCTGCTGGTTGATAAATGAGACAGAGAACCTGGCTGCTGGTTGGGAAATGAGACCGAGAACCTGGCTGCTGGTTGATAAATGAGACAGAGAACCTGGCTGCTGGTGGATAAATGAGACAGAGAACCTGGCTGCTGGTGGATAAATGAGACAGAGAACCTGGCTGCTGGTTGGTAAATGAGACAGAGAACCTGGCTGCTGGTTGGTAAATGAGACAGAGAACCTGGCTGCTGGTTGGGAAATGAGACAGAGAACCTGGCTGCTGGTTGATAAATGAGACAGAGAACCTGGCTGCTGGTGGATAAATGAGACAGAGAACCTGGCTGCTGGTTGATAAATGAGACCGAGAACCTGGCTGCTGGTTGGTAAATGAGACAGAGAACCTGGCTGCTGGTTGGTAAATGAGACAGAGAACCTGGCTGCTGGTTGGTAAATGAGACAGAGAACCTGGCTGCTGGTTGGTAAATGAGACAGAGAACCTGGCTGCTGGTTGGTAAATGAGACAGAGAACCTGGCTGCTGGTTGATAAATGAGACAGAGAACCTGGCTGCTGGTTGGTAAATGAGACAGAGAACCTGGCTGCTCGTTGGTAAATGAGACAGAGAACCTGGCTGCTGGTTGATAAATGAGACAGAGAACCTGGCTGCTGGTTGGTAAATGAGACCGAGAACCTGGCTGCTGGTTGGTAAATGAGACAGAGAACCTGGCTGCTGGTTGATAAATGAGACAGAGAACCTGGCTGCTGGTTGCTAAATGAGACAGAGAACCTGGCTGCTGGTTGATAAATGAGACCGAGAACCTGGCTGCTGGTTGGTAAATGAGACAGAGAACCTGGCTGCTGGTTGGGAAATGAGACCGAGAACCTGGCTGCTGGTTGATAAATGAGACAGAGAACCTGGCTGCTGGTGGATAAATGAGACAGAGAACCTGGCTGCTGGTGGATAAATGAGACAGAGAACCTGGCTGCTGGTTGGTAAATGAGACAGAGAACCTGGCTGCTGGTTGGTAAATGAGACAGAGAACCTGGCTGCTGGTTGGGAAATGAGACAGAGAACCTGGCTGCTGGTTGATAAATGAGACAGAGAACCTGGCTGCTGGTGGATAAATGAGACAGAGAACCTGGCTGCTGGTTGATAAATGAGACCGAGAACCTGGCTGCTGGTTGGTAAATGAGACAGAGAACCTGGCTGCTGGTTGGTAAATGAGACAGAGAACCTGGCTGCTGGTTGGTAAATGAGACAGAGAACCTGGCTGCTGGTTGGTAAATGAGACAGAGAACCTGGCTGCTCGTTGGTAAATGAGACAGAGAACCTGGCTGCTGGTTGATAAATGAGACAGAGAACCTGGCTGCTGGTTGGTAAATGAGACCGAGAACCTGGCTGCTGGTTGGTAAATGAGACAGAGAACCTGGCTGCTGGTTGATAAATGAGACAGAGAACCTGGCTGCTGGTTGCTAAATGAGACAGAGAACCTGGCTGCTGGTTGATAAATGAGACCGAGAACCTGGCTGCTGGTTGGTAAATGAGACAGAGAACCTGGCTGCTGGTTGGTAAATGAGACCGAGAACCTGGCTGCTGGTTGGGAAATGAGACAGAGAACCTGGCTGCTGGTTGATAAATGAGACAGAGAACCTGGCTGCTGGTTGGTAAATGAGACAGAGAACCTGGCTGCTGGTTGATAAATGAGACAGAGAACCTGGCTGCTGGTTGGTAAATGAGACAGAGAACCTGGCTGCTGGTTGGTAAATGAGACAGAGAACCTGGCTGCTGGTTGATAAATGAGACAGAGAACCTGGCTGCTGGTGGATAAATGAGACAGAGAACCTGGCTGCTGGTGGATAAATGAGACAGAGAACCTGGCTGCTGGTTGGTAAATGAGACAGAGAACCTGGCTGCTGGTTGATAAATGAGACAGAGAACCTGGCTGCTGGTGGATAAATGAGACAGAGAACCTGGCTGCTGGTTGGTAATTGAGACAGAGAACCTGGCTGCTGGTTGATAAATGAGACAGAGAACCTGGCTGCTGGTTGATAAATGAGACAGAGAACCTGGCTGCTGGTTGGTAAATGAGACAGAGAACCTGGCTGCTGGTTGGTAAATGAGACAGAGAACCTGGCTGCTGGTTGGTAAATGAGACAGAGAACCTGGCTGCTGGTTGATAAATGAGACAGAGAACCTGGCTGCTGGTTGGGAAATGAGACAGAGAACCTGGCTGCTGGTTGGTAAATGAGACAGAGAACCTGGCTGCTGGTTGAGAAATGAGACAGAGAACCTGGCTGCTGGTTGGTAAATGAGAAAGAGAACCTGGCTGCTGGTTGGTAAATGAGACAGAGAACCTGGCTACTGGTTGATAAATGAGACAGAGAACCTGGCTGCTGGTTGATAAATGAGACAGAGAACCTGGCTGCTGGTTGATAAATGAGACAGAGAACCTGGCTGCTGGTTGGTAAATGAGACAGAGAACCTGGCTGCTGGTTGGTAAATGAGACAGAGAACCTGGCTGCTGGTTGATAAATGAGACAGAGAACCTGGCTGCTGGTTGATAAATGAGACAGAGAACCTGGCTGCTGGTTGGTAAATGAGACAGAGAACCTGGCTGCTGGTTGATAAATGAGACAGAGAACCTGGCTGCTGGTTGGGAAATGAGACAGAGAACCTGGCTGCTGGTTGATAAATGAGACAGAGAACCTGGCTGCTGGTTGGTAAATGAGACAGAGAACCTGGCTGCTGGTTGGTAAATGAGACAGAGAACCTGGCTGCTGGTTGGGAAATGAGACCGAGAACCTGGCTGCTGGTTGATAAATGAGACCGAGAACCTGGCTGCTGGTTGATAAATGAGACCGAGAACCTGGCTGCTGGTGGATAAATGAGACAGAGAACCTGGCTACTTGTTGATAAATGAGACAGAGAACCTGGCTGCTGGTTGATAAATGAGACAGAGAACCTGGCTGCTGGTTGATAAATGAGACAGAGAACCTGGCTGCTGGTTGGTAAATGAGACAGAGAACCTGGCTGCTGGTTGGTAAATGAGACAGAGAACCTGGCTGCTGGTTGATAAATGAGACAGAGAACCTGGCTGCTGGTTGGGAAATGAGACAGAGAACCTGGCTGCTGGTTGGGAAATGAGACAGAGAACCTGGCTGCTGGTTGGTAAATGAGACAGAGAACCTGGCTGCTGGTTGAGAAATGAGACAGAGAACCTGGCTGCTGGTTGGTAAATGAGACAGAGAACCTGGCTGCTGGTTGGTAAATGAGACAGAGAACCTGGCTACTGGTTGATAAATGAGACAGAGAACCTGGCTGCTGGTTGATAAATGAGACAGAGAACCTGGCTGCTGGTTGATAAATGAGACAGAGAACCTGGCTGCTGGTTGGTAAATGAGACAGAGAACCTGGCTGCTGGTTGGTAAATGAGACAGAGAACCTGGCTGCTGGTTGATAAATGAGACAGAGAACCTGGCTGCTGGTTGATAAATGAGACAGAGAACCTGGCTGCTGGTTGGTAAATGAGACAGAGAACCTGGCTGCTGGTTGATAAATGAGACAGAGAACCTGGCTGCTGGTTGGGAAATGAGACAGAGAACCTGGCTGCTGGTTGATAAATGAGACAGAGAACCTGGCTGCTGGTTGGTAAATGAGACAGAGAACCTGGCTGCTGGTTGGTAAATGAGACAGAGAACCTGGCTGCTGGTTGGGAAATGAGACCGAGAACCTGGCTGCTGGTTGATAAATGAGACCGAGAACCTGGCTGCTGGTTGATAAATGAGACCGAGAACCTGGCTGCTGGTGGATAAATGAGACAGAGAACCTGGCTACTTGTTGATAAATGAGACAGAGAACCTGGCTACTGGTTGGGAAATGAGACCGAGAACCTGGCTGCTGGTTTGTAAATGAGACAGAGAACCTGGCTGCTGGTTGGGAAATGAGACAGAGAACCTGGCTACTGGTTGATATATATATATATATATTATGGCTATATATTTATTCTTTATGTAACTAGTCAAGTCAGTTAAGAACAAATTCTTATTTACAATGACGGCCTAGGAACAGTGGGTTAAACTGCCTTGTTCAGGGGCAGAACGACAGATGTTTACCTTGTCAGCTCGGGGATTTGATCTAGCAACCTTTCATTTACTAGTCCAACGCTCTAACCACTAGGCTACCCTGCCGCCCCTCCACTCTAACCACTAGGCTACGGTAATTACAAGTTAAACATATAGAACCGATATAGATAGTAGATTTTCAATATATTGGAAGATGGTCGATTTTTGAATGGGGTTATTCCATTTAGAAACGATTGGTCTTGGATTGTAGTGGAATCCCTGTGACCTGACCATATGACCCCAAAATCATTGATTGATTCATGAATTTGTCTTTGTCTGTTCAAAGTCCATAGTGCTCCGTACGGGGAACATCCATTTGTTATTGACAGAAGTTAATACAGAGCTCTTTACTCTATTCGAAGTGTGTAATTCATTCATTCATTCATTCATTCATTCAGTAAACGTTGCGGACAACCATTTAATTACACACATTGTCTCATTTCAATCTTGTTTCTAAGTAGGCCCTAAGTGCTGCGTCCATTCACTTAAGTGAAGCAGTCTATTTTGACAACAAGGCAGGCTGGTGGTATTTTGCCATGTTAAAGTCAGGCCAGGTAGTCATTTACAGTGTATTTATTATCACCCGTACAGGCCAGGTAGTCATTTACAGTGTATTTATTATCACCCGTACAGGCCAGGTAGTCATTTACAGTGTATTTATTATCACCCGTACAGGCCAGGTAGTCATTTACAGTGTATTTATTATCACCCGTACAGGCCAGGTAGTCATTTACAGTGTATTTATTATCACCCGTACAGGCCAGGTAGTCATTTACAGTGTATTTATTATCACCCGTACAGGCCAGGTAGTCATTTACAGTGTATTTATTATCACCCGTACAGGCCAGGTAGTAATTTACAGCGTATTTATTATCACCCGTACAGGCCAGTAGTCATTTACAGTGTATTTATTATCACCCGTACAGGCCAGGTAGTCATTTACAGCATATTTATTATCACCCGTACAGGCCAGGTAGTCATTTACAGTTTATTTATTATCACCCGTACAGGCCAGGTAGTCATTTACAGTGTATTTATTATCACCCGTACAGGCCAGGTAGTCATTTACAGTGTATTTATTATCACCCGTACAGGCCAGGTAGTCATTTACAGTGTATTTATTATCACCCGTACAGGCCAGGTAGTAATTTACAGCGTATTTATTATCACCCGTACAGGCCAGTAGTCATTTACAGTGTATTTATTATCACCCGTACAGGCCAGGTAGTCATTTACAGCATATTTATTATCACCCGTACAGGCCAGGTAGTCATTTACAGTTTATTTATTATCACCCGTACAGGCCAGGTAGTCATTTACAGTGTATTTATTATCACCCGTACAGGCCAGGTAGTCATTTACAGTGTATTTATTATCACCCGTACAGGCCAGGTAGTCATTTACAGTGTATTTATTATCACCCGTACAGGCCAGGTAGTCATTTACAGCGTATTTATTATCACCCGTACAGGCCAGGTAGTCATTTACAGCTTATTTATTATCACCCGTACAGGCCAGGTAGTCATTTACAGCATATTTATTATCACCCGTACAGGCCAGGTAGTCATTTACAGTTTATTTATTATCACCCGTACAGGCCAGGTAGTCATTTACAGTGTATTTATTATCACCCGTACATGCCAGGTAGTCATTTACAGTGTATTTATTATCACCCGTACAGGCCAGGTAGTCATTTACAGTGTATTTATTATCACCCGTACATGCCAGGTAGTCATTTACAGTGTATTGAGTAGACTTATAGATGGGATAGGACATGATACCTACTGAGCTGAGTAGACTTATAGATGGGATAGGACATGATACCTACTGAGCTGAGTAGACTTATAGATGGGATAGGACATGATACCCTGAGCTGAGTAGACTTATAGATGGGATAGGACATGATACCTACTGAGCTGAGTAGACTTATAGATGGGATAGGACATGATACTCTGAGCTGAGTAGACTTATAGATGGGATAGGACATGATATCTACTGAGCTGAGTAGACTTATAGATGGGATAGGACATGATACTCTGAGCTGAGTAGACTTATAGATGGGATAGGACATGATACTCTGAGCTGAGTAGACCTATAGATGGGATAGGACATGATACTCTGAGCTGAGTAGACTTATAGATGGGATAGGACATGATACCCTGAGCTGAATAGACTTATGGATGGATAGATGGGATAGGACATGATACCTACTGAGCTGAGTAGACTTATAGATGGGATAGGACATGATACCCTGAGCTGAATAGACTTATGGATGGATAGATGGGATAGGACATGATACCTACTGAGCTGAGTAGACTTATAGATGGGATAGGACATGATACCCTGAGCTGAATAGACTTATGGATGGATAGATGGGATAGGACATGATACCTACTGAGCTGAGTAGACTTATAGATGGGATAGGACATGATACTCTGAGCTGAGTAGACTTATAGATGGGATAGGACATGATACCTACTGAGCTGAGTAGACTTATAGATGGGATAGGACATGATACCCTGAGCTGAATAGCCTTATAGATGGGATAGGACATGATACCCTGAGCTGAGTAGACTTATAGATGGGATAGGACATGATACTCTGAGCTGAGTAGAATTATAGATGGGATAGGACATGATACTCTGAGCTGAGTAGACTTATAGATGGGATAGGACATGATACCTACTGAGCTGAGTAGACTTATAGATGGGATAGGACATGATACCCTGAGCTGAGTAGACTTATAGATGGGATAGGACATGATACCTACTGAGCTGAGTAGACTTATAGATGGGATAGGACATGATACCTACTGAGCTGAGTAGACTTATAGATGGGATAGGACATGATACCTACTGAGCTGAGTAGACCTATAGATGGGATAGGACATGATACCCTGAGCTGAATAGACTTATGGATGGATAGATGGGATAGGACATGATACCTACTGAGCTGAGTAGACTTATAGATGGGATAGGACATGATACCTACTGAGCTGAGTATACTTATAGATGGGATAGGACATGATACCCTCAGCTGAGTAGACTTATAGATGGGATAGGACATGATACCCTGAGCTGAGTAGACTTATAGATGGGATAGGACATGATACCTACTGAGCTGAGTAGACCTATAGATGGGATAGGACATGATACCCTGAGCTGACTAGACTTATAGATGGGATAGGACATGATACCCTGAGCTGAGTAGAGTTATAGATGGGATAGGACATGATACCTACTGAGCTGAGTAGACTTATAGATGGGATAGGACATGATACCCTGAGCTGAGTAGACTTATAGATGGGATAGGACATGATACCTACTGAGCTGAGTAGACTTATATATGGGATAGGACATGATACCTACTGAGCTGAGTAGACTTATAGATGGGATAGGACATGATACCCTGAGCTGAGTAGACTTATAGATGGGATAGGACATGATACCTACTGAGCTGAGTAGACTTATAGATGGGATAGGACATGATACCCTGAGCTGAGTAGACTTATAGATGGGATAGGACATGATACCTACTGAGCTGAGTAGACTTATAGATGGGATAGGACATGATACCCTGAGCTGAGTAGACTTATAGATGGGATAGGACATGATACCTACTGAGCTGAGTAGACTTATAGATGGGATAGGACATGATACTCTGAGCTGAGTAGACTTATAGATGGGATAGGACATGATACTCTGAGCTGAGTAGACTTATAGATGGGATAGGACATGATACCCTGAGCTGAGTAGACTTATAGATGGGATAGGACATGATACTCTGAGCTGAGTAGACTTATAGATGGGATAGGACATGATACCCTCAGCTGAGTAGACTTATAGATGGGATAGGACATGATACCCTGAGCTGAGTAGACTTATAGATGGGATAGGACATGATACCCTGAGCTGAATAGACCTATAGATGGGATAGGACATGATACTCTGAGCTGAGTAGACTTATAGATGGGATAGGACATGATACCCTGAGCTGAGTAGACCTATAGATGGGATAGGACATGATACTCTGAGCTGAGTAGACTTATAGATGGGATAGGACATGATACTCTGGGCTGAGTAGACTTATAGATGGGATAGGACATGATACTCTGAGCTGAGTAGACTTATAGATGGGATAGGACATGATACCCTGAGCTGATTAGACTTATAGATGGGATAGGACATGATACCCTGAGCTGAGTAGACCTATAGATGGGATAGGACATGATACTCTGAGCTGAGTAGACTTATAGATGGGATAGGACATGATACCCTGAGCTGAGTAGACCTATAGATGGGATAGGACATGATACTCTGAGCTGAGTAGACTTATAGATGGGATAGGACATGATACCCTGAGCTGAGTAGATTTATGGATGGATAGATGGGATAGGACATGATACCTACTGAGCTGAGTAGACTTATAGATGGGATAGGACATGATACCCTGAGCTGAGTAGATTTATGGATGGATAGATGGGATAGGACATGATACCTACTGAGCTGAGTAGACTTATAGATGGGATAGGACATGATACCCTGAGCTGAGTAGACTTATAGATGGGATAGGACATGATACCCTGAGCTGAGTAGATTTATGGATGGATAGATGGGATAGGACATGATACCTACTGAGCTGAGTAGACTTATAGATGGGATAGGACATGATACCTACTGAGCTGAGTAGACTTATATATGGGATAGGACATGATACCTACTGAGCTGAGTAGACTTATAGATGGGATAGGACATGATACCCTGAGCTGAGTAGACCTATAGATGGGATAGGACATGATACCTACTGAGCTGAGTAGACTTATAGATGGGATAGGACATGATACCCTGAGCTGAGTAGACTTATAGATGGGATAGGACATGATACCTACTGAGCTGAGTAGACTTATAGATGGGATAGGACATGATACCCTGAGCTGAGTAGACTTATAGATGGGATAGGACATGATACCTACTGAGCTGAGTAGACTTATATATGGGATAGGACATGATACCTACTGAGCTGAGTAGACTTATAGATGGGATAGGACATGATACCCTGAGCTGAGTAGACTTATAGATGGGATAGGACATGATACTCTGAGCTGAGTAGACTTATAGATGGGATAGGACATGATACCTACTGAGCTGACTAGACTTATAGATGGGATAGGACATGATACCTACTGAGCTGACTAGACTTATAGATGGGATAGGACATGATACCCTGAGCTGAGTAGACCTATAGATGGGATAGGACATGATACTCTGAGCTGAGTAGACTTATAGATGGGATAGGACATGATACCCTGAGTTGAGTAGACCTATAGATGGGATAGGACATGATACTCTGAGCTGAGTAGACTTATAGATGGGATAGGACATGATACTCTGAGCTGAGTAGACTTATAGATGGGATAGGACATGATACCCTGAGCTGAGTAGACTTATAGATGGGATAGGACATGATACCCTGAGCTGAGTAGACTTATAGATGGGATAGGACATGATACCCTGAGCTGAGTAGACCTATAGATGGGATAGGACATGATACTCTGAGCTGAGTAGACTTATAGATGGGATAGGACATGATACCCTGAGCTGAGTAGACCTATAGATGGGATAGGACATGATACTCTGAGCTGAGTAGACTTATAGATGGGATAGGACATGATACCCTGAGCTGAGTAGATTTATGGATGGATAGATGGGATAGGACATGATACCTACTGAGCTGAGTAGACTTATAGATGGGATAGGACATGATACCCTGAGCTGAGTAGATTTATGGATGGATAGATGGGATAGGACATGATACCTACTGAGCTGAGTAGACTTATAGATGGGATAGGACATGATACCCTGAGCTGAGTAGACTTATAGATGGGATAGGACATGATACCTACTAAGCTGAGTAGACTTATAGATGGGATAGGACATGATACCTACTGAGCTGAGTAGACTTATATATGGGATAGGACATGATACCTACTGAGCTGAGTAGACTTATAGATGGGATAGGACATGATACCCTGAGCTGAGTAGACTTATAGATGGGATAGGACATGATACCTACTGAGCTGAGTAGACTTATAGATGGGATAGGACATGATACCTACTGAGCTGAGTAGACTTATAGATGGGATAGGACATGATACCCTGAGCTGAGTAGACCTATAGATGGGATAGGACATGATACTCTGAGCTGAGTAGACTTATAGATGGGATAGGACATGATACCCTGAGCTGAGTAGACTTATAGATGGGATAGGACATGATACCCTGAGCTGAGTAGACCTATAGATGGGATAGGACATGATACCTACTGAGCTGAGTAGACTTATAGATGGGATAGGACATGATACCTACTGAGCTGAGTAGACTTATAGATGGGATAGGACATGATACCCTGAGCTGAGTAGACTTATAGATGGGATAGGACATGATACCTACTGAGCTGAGTAGACTTATAGATGGGATAGGACATGATACCCTGAGCTGAGTAGACTTATAGATGGGATAGGACATGATACCCTGAGCTGAGTAGACTTATAGATGGGATAGGACATGATACTCTGAGCTGAGTAGACTTATAGATGGGATAGGACATGATACCCTGAGCTGAGTAGACTTATAGATGGGATAGGACATGATACTCTGAGCTGAGTAGACTTATAGATGGGATAGGACATGATACCCTCAGCTGAGTAGACTTATAGATGGGATAGGACATGATACCCTCAGCTGAGTAGACTTATAGATGGGATAGGACATGATACTCTGAGCTGAGTAGACTTATAGATGGGATAGGACATGATACCCTGAGCTGAGTAGACCTATAGATGGGATAGGACATGATACTCTGAGCTGAGTAGACTTATAGATGGGATAGGACATGATACCCTGAGCTGAGTAGACCTATAGATGGGATAGGACATGATACTCTGAGCTGAGTAGACTTATAGATGGGATAGGACATGATACTCTGAGCTGAGTAGACTTATAGATGGGATAGGACATGATACCCTGAGCTGAGTAGACTTATAGATGGGATAGGACATGATACCCTGAGCTGAGTAGACCTATAGATGGGATAGGACATGATACTCTGAGCTGAGTAGACTTATAGATGGGATAGGACATGATACCCTGAGCTGAGTAGACCTATAGATGGGATAGGACATGATACCCTGAGCTGAGTAGATTTATGGATGGATAGATGGGATAGGACATGATACCTACTGAGCTGAGTAGACTTATAGATGGGATAGGACATGATACCCTGAGCTGAGTAGATTTATGGATGGATAGATGGGATAGGACATGATACCTACTGAGCTGAGTAGACTTATAGATGGGATAGGACATGATACCCTGAGCTGAGTAGACCTATAGATGGGATAGGACATGATACCTACTGAGCTGAGTAGACTTATAGATGGGATAGGACATGATACCCTGAGCTGAGTAGACTTATAGATGGGATAGGACATGATACCTACTGAGCTGAGTAGACTTATAGATGGGATAGGACATGATACCCTCAGCTGAGTAGACTTATAGATGGGATAGAACATGATACTCTGAGCTGAGTAGACTTATAGATGGGATAGGATATGATACTCTGAGCTGAGTAGACTTATAGATGGGATAGGACATGATACCTACTGAGCTGAGTAGACTTATAGATGGGATAGGACATGATACCCTGAGCTGAGTAGACTTATAGATGGGATAGGACATGATACCTACTGAGCTGAGTAGACTTATAGATGGGATAGGACATGATACCTACTGAGCTGAGTAGACTTATAGATGGGATAGGACATGATACTTACTGAGCTGAGTAGACTTATAGATGGGATAGGACATGATACCCTGAGCTGAGTAGACTTATAGATGGGATAGGACATTATACCCTGAGCTGAGTAGACTTATAGATGGGATAGGACATGATACCCTGAGCTGAGTAGACCTATAGATGGGATAGGACATGATACTCTGAGCTGAGTAGACTTATAGATGGGATAGGACATGATACCTACTGAGCTGAGTAGACTTATAGATGGGATAGGACATGATACCCTGAGCTGAGTAGACTTATAGATGGGATAGGACATGATACCTACTGAGCTGAGTAGACTTATAGATGGGATAGGACATGATACCCTGAGCTGAGTAGACTTATAGATGGATAGATGGGATAGGACATGATACCTACTGAGCTGAGTAGACTTATAGATGGGATAGGACATGATACCCTCAGCTGAGTAGACTTATAGATGGGATAGGACATGATACCTACTGAGCTGAGTAGACTTATAGATGGGATAGGACATGATACCCTCAGCTGAGTAGGCTTATAGATGGTAGGACATGATACCTACTGAGCTGAGTAGACTTATAGATGGGATAGGACATGATACCCTCAGCTGAGTAGACTTATAGATGGGATAGGACATGATACCTACTGAGCTGAGTAGACTTATAGATGGATAGATGGGGTAGGATGGATAGACGGATACATTCTGAATCCATGAGTGGGTCTAAGCCTAGATAAGGGAAGGAGATAAACAGGATAATTCCTTCAGTCAGTTTAGAACGCCAGCAGCACAACAACAACTAGTTAAGGGGTTGAACTTCTCTGTTTGGTTCATCTTCTTTGGTCAGAGGTCTGCAGAGTGAGCAGTGAAGGCTTGATTAGGACAGATTAGAGAAGGCTCTAACCAACCGCTGGCCTGGGCTAGCCAATCAGGGCTTGAGCTTCCGCTGGGTCGACCAATCAGGGCCTGATCTTCCACTGGGTTGACCAATGGGTCTTGAGCTTATCAGCCTCCACGGCTTCCCAATGTGTAACCCAGAACCTCGTGATGCTTCCGTTAGTGCCCAGGCAGGATTTCAGCACTCTGGTTTTTATTTTTAAACTTAGAGATTTGATACGTTCTAAATAAATGATCTTCCCGGATGAATCATTGATGCCCAAATTTAGGGATTTACACGATCGCCTGCATTTATCCCCTCTCTCACTTCTACGAAGAAGAGAGGACCTTTCAGGAACCTTTTGAAACATTTTATATAGCAGCCGGAGGGAAGAGTGGCCGAGCTGCAATATGTTGTCCAAACAGACTGTAAGAAATCCCCCAGCTAAAGGAATACAGTTTTATCTGCTGACGGATAAAAAAACTAAATCTGTGTCTATGTGGGGGGGGGACCAAACTTGGTCCTTTTAAAAACCTGCTGTATGTAACATATTGTGTGCTCGGGAAATAAATACATGTGACTCTGGATGATAGCAACATGATGTTTGTTTCCAACATTAGGGCTGTTTCCCTAAAGAAGGTAAATCCGCTTTATGTTTTGTTTCCAACATTAGGGCTGTTTCCCTAAAGAAGGTAAATCCGCTTCATGTTTTGTTTCCAACATTAGGGCTGTTTCCCTAAAGAAGGTAAATCCGCTCCATGTTTTGTTTCCAACATTAGGGCTGGTTCTCTAAAGAAGGTAAATCCGCTTCATGTTTTGTTTCCAACATTAGGGCTGTTTCCCTAAAGAAGGTAAATCCGCTCCATGTTTTATTTCCAACATTAGGGCTGTTTCCCTAAAGAAGGTACATCCGCTTCATGTTTGGTTTCCAACATTAGGGCTGTTTCCCTAAAGAAGGTAAATCCGCTCCATGTTTTATTTCCAACATTAGGGCTGTTTCCCTAAAGAAGGTAAATCCGTTCCATGTTTTATTTCCAACATTAGGGCTGTTTCCCTAAAGAAGGTACATCCGCTTCATGTTTGGTTTCCAACATTAGGGCTGTTTCCCTAAAGAAGGTAAATACGCTCCATGTTTTGTTTCCAACATTAGGGCTGTTTCCCTAAAGAAGGTAAATCCGCTCCATGTTTTATTTCCAACATTAGGGCTGTTTCCCTAAAGAAGGTACACCCGCTTCATGTTTGGTTTCCAACATTAGGGCTGTTTCCCTAAAGAGGGTAAATACGCTCCATGTTTTGTTTCCAACATTAGGGCTGTTTCCATAAAGAAGGTAAATCCGCTCCATGTTTTATTTCCAACATTAGGGCTGTTTCCCTAAAGAAGGTAAATCTACTCCATGTTTTATTTCCAACATTAGGGCTGTTTCTCTAAAGAAGGTAAATCCGCTTCATGTTTGGTTTCCAACATTAGGGCTGTTTCTCTAAAGAAGGTAAATCCGCTCCATGTTTTATTTCCAACATTAGGGCTGTTTCCCTAAAGAAGGTAAATCCGCTCCATGTTTTATTTCCAACATTAGGGCTGTTTCTCTAAAGAAGGTAAATCCGCTTCATGTTTGGTTTCCAACATTAGGGCTGTTTCTCTAAAGAAGGTAAATCCGCTCCATGTTTTGTTTCCAACATTAGGGCTGTTTCCCTAAAGAAGGTAAATCCGCTTCATGTTTGGTTTCCAACATTAGGGCTGTTTCTCTAAAGAAGGTAAATCCGCTTCATGTTTGGTTTCCAACATTAGGGCTGTTTCTCTAAAGAAGGTAAATCCGCTCCATGTTTTATTTCCAACATTAGGGCTGTTTCCCTAAAGAAGGTAAATCCGCTTCATGTTTGGTTTCCAACATTAGGGCTGTTTCTCTAAAGAAGGTAAATCCGCTCCATGTTTTATTTCCAACATTAGGGCTGTTTCCCTAAAGAAGGTAAATCCGCTTCATGTTTGGTTTCCAACATTAGGGCTGTTTCACTAAAGAAGGTAAATCCGCTCCATGTTTTATTTCCAACATTAGGGCTGTTTCCCTAAAGAAGGTAAATCCGCTTCATGTTTGGTTTCCAACATTAGGGCTGTTTCTCTAAAGAAGGTAAATCCGCTCCATGTTTTATTTCCAACATTAGGGCTGTTTCCCTAAAGAAGGTAAATCCGCTTCATGTTTGGTTTCCAACATTAGGGCTGTTTCCCTAAAGAAGGTAAATTCGCTTCATGTTTTGTTTCCTGTTCATGTAATACATGATATTCACCAGTATGGTGATACTGGTATCATCCCAGCCCATATAAATGTCTAAATGTTCTTCTCCTTTCCTTGTACACATTTATAACTCAGCTATACATTTATGCTTGAGAAGGGCATTTTTGCAGCTGTGATATTTAGAGGCTGACTCCTCAGTTTATGTGTGTTAAGAACTTGGTCTGTGTGACACGATGAAGTAATACAACTCCTCATTGTCATGTATCTATGAACTTGCAGTTCAGGGGCTCTCTCTCCCTTCTCTCTCACCTCACTCTTACCTCACTCTCCCCTCTGTCTCCCCCTCCTCTCTCTCTCCCTGGTCTCTACCACCTCTCTCTCTTCCCTGTCTCTCCACTCTTCCCTGTCTCTCCACTCTTCCCTGTCTCTCCACTCTTCCCTGTCTCTCCACTCTTCCCTGTCTCTCCACTCTTCCCTGTCTCTCCACTCTTCCCTGTCTCTCCACTCTTCCCTGTCTCTCCACTCTTCCCTGTCTCTCCACTGTCTCTCCACTCTTCCCTGTCTCTCCACTCTTCCCTGTCTCTCCCCTGTCTCTCCACTCTTCCCTGTCTCTCCCCTGTCTCTCCACTCTTCCCTGTCTCTCCCCTGTCTCTCCACTCTTCCCTGTCTCTCCCCTGTCTCTCCACTCTTCCCTGTCTCTCCCCTGTCTCTCCACTCTTCCCTGTCTCTCCCCTGTCTCTCCACTCTTCCCTGTCTCTCCCCTGTCTCTCCACTCTTCCCTGTCTCTCCACTCTTCCCTGTCTCCCCTGTCTCTCCCCTGTCTCTCCTCTCTTCCCTGTCTCTTCTCTATTCCCTGTCTCTCCACTCTTCCCTCTCTCTCCACTCTTCCCTGTCTCTCCACTCTTCCCTGTCTCTCCTCTCTTCCCTGTCTCTCCACTCTTCCCTCTCTCTCCACTCTTCCCTGTCTCTCCACTCTTCCCTGTCTCTTCATTTGTGGACCGTGTCTCCTTACTGTAGAGGGCTTGACGAGCGCTGTTGGGAGTCTTGACGAGCGCTGTTGGGGGCTTGACGAGCTCTGTTGGGGGCTTGACGAGCTCTGTTGGGGGCTTGACGAGCTCTGTTGGGGGCTTGACGAGCTCTGTTGGGAGCTTGACGAGCGCTGTTGGGGGCTTGACGAGCTCTGTTGGGGGCTTGACGAGCGCTGTTGGGGTCTTGACGAGCGCTGTTGGGGTCTTGACGAGCGCTGTTGGGGGCTTGACGAGCGCTGTTGGGGTCTTGACGAGCTCTGTAGCCACTAAAGCCTGTAACTGTGCCTTTCTGTGTAGTTCAGATTAAGAGCTCCTACTGCTGATAGGCTAGATGGCTGGCTCAGTCTCAGCTGCTGATAGGCTGCAATGCTGGATCTATTACTTTAAATTGTAGTTGATCAAGTCTTTAGGAAGACCAGTTGATCAAGTCTTCAGGGAGACCAGTTGATCAAGTCTTCAGGGAGACCAGTTGATCAAGTCTTCAGGGAGACCAGTTGATCAAGTCTTCAGGGAGACCAGTTGATCAAGTCTTCAGGGAGACCAGTTGATCAAGTCTTTAGGGAGACCAGTTGATCAAGTCTTCAGGGAGACCAGTTGATCAAGTCTTCAGGGAGACCAGTTGATCAAGTCTTCAGGGAGACCAGTTGATCAAGTCTTCAGGGAGACCAGTTGATCAAGTCTTCAGGGAGACCAGTTGATCAAGTCTTCAGGGAGACCAGTTGATCAAGTCTTTAGGGAGACCAGTTGATCAAGTCTTCAGGGAGACCAGTTGATCAAGTCTTCAGGGAGACCAGTGGATCAAGTCCTTTTAGAAAGACCAGTTAAATTTGTCATAAGCTTTTAGTTTTTTAATTTGTTCATGTATTTTGATCTTCCTTCCCAGGGTGCACTTCAGGGAGTCTTTAAGGGATGTCGCCAGGCAGTGTGTGTTCTCTAAACACTGTGTTTATTGATGAGTAGATGATATAGTGCCGTGCTAACGAGGGGGCTAGAGTTGTATGGATTATGTTCTCCAGCCAAAGCCATTTAGAAGAAGTTTGGAACAGGGGGTGGATGTGTAGCTAGCGCTCAATGTGGAATTAGGATAAGCTGCAAAGGGAGCCACGGTAAAACACAATAAAACAAGAATGGAAATTCTCAATACCTGTGATATGAAAAGGTTCAGAAAGCCCACACTTTTTAAAATATAAATTGATTGGCCCTCGATTGTTTGCTTTCGCGTAACAAATGATCTCTGCCAGTACGTCTGTTGCAGTACAACAATATTTACCACAGAGTAGTTGCCACCACACACAACCCAGTAATCCCTGAACATAATACCGTACTGTCTATCCGCTGTGGTGTTTGTCAACTAGTTTGATTCGTGTTAGAGCGCTCCTGATAACAGCTAACATATTGTCATGGGCTTCTGATTGGTCACCCCTGTGGTCTTAAAGGAGCAGGTCTAATTTAACTGATGAACGAGACTTCGTTCACTGCGTCCCAAATGACACCCTATTCCCTACATTGTGCACTACTATTGACCCTACGTAGGGAATAGAGTGCCATTTGGAATTCGGGCTTAGCACTTGTGTATTACTGATAGAGACTTAGCGTTAGTAACTGAGGCACTTCTGGCTGCTGAGAACAGGGTTGGAAGGTGTAGTATAACACCATGTGTTAGTGCAGATTGGATGGACTGTGAGAGCTGAGATGAGGAGAAATCCTCTTACTGAATCCTTGGTATGCAGATTCCTTACAGTGTTGTGCTGTGGGGATAATACCTTCTATCTGTGGCCCTGGGTCTGAGACCTTTATTTTCGTGTTGTTTAACTTCGACGGGTCGACGTATCAGTCGACCCACAATCTGGGTTCAATCACCGGTGGGTGCCAGGACGATTACGGGCATCTCAATGAAGCTGTTTACATTTCAGTAATGAAGCCTCCCTCTCCCTCTCCCCTCCCTCTGTCTCTCACTCTCCGTCTGTCTCTCTCCGTCTGTCTCTCACTCTCCGTCTGTCTCTCTCCGTCTGTCTCTCTCCGTCTGTCTCTCTCCGTCTCTCTCTCTCCGTCTCTCTCTCTCTCTCTCTCTCTCTCTCTCTCTCTCTCTCTCTCTCTCTCTCTCTCTCTCTCTCTCTCTCTCTCTCTCTCTCTCTCTCTCTCTCTCTCTCTCTCTCTCTCTCTCTCTCTCAAAATTCAATTCAAGGGGCTTTATTGGCATGGGAAACATGTGTTAACATTGCCAAAGCAAGTCTCTCAAAATTCAATTCAAGGGGCTTTATTGGCATGGGAAACATGTGTTAACATTGCCAAAGCAAGTGAGGTAGATAATATACAAAAGTGAAATAAACAATAAAAATTAACAGTAAACATTACACATACAGAAGTTTCAAAACAATAAAGACATGACAAATGTCATACTATATATATGCAGTGTTGTAACAATGTACAAATGGTTAAAGCACACAAGTTAAAATAAATAAACATAAATATGGGTTCTATTTACAATGGTGTTTGTTCTTCACTGGTTGCCCTTTTCTTGTGGCAACAGGTCACAAATCTTGCTGCTGTGATGTCACACTGTGGTATTTCACCCAGTAGATATTGGAGTTTATCAAAATTGGATTTGTTTTCAAATTCTTTGTGGATCTGTGTGATCTGAGGGAAATATGTGTCTCTAATATGGTCATACATTGGGCAGGAGGTTAGGAAGTGCAGCTCAGTTTCCACCTCATTTTGTGGGCAGTGAGCACATAGCCTGTCTTCTCTTGAGAGCCAGGTCTGCCTACGGCGGCCTTTCTCTCTCTCTCTCTCAAATTCAAGCTGCTTTATTGGCATGAAAAACATTGTGTCAATATTGCCAAAGCAACAATGTATACAATATAAATTGTAATACAATTAAAACAATGACAAATAATAATATAGAATGGCAGTAAATAATAATACAAAATTAAATATAAAAATAGTAACAATAAAATGGTAACAGTCAGTAGTCGAATGTAATGTATGGTGTAATGCACCACTACCACCACCACCATCATTAAACTGCTATCATTACCATTACCACCCATACCATTACTATTTGGAATGATAAACAACAATAATAATACTAATAACAATAACAGTAATAACAATAACAGTCATAATAAATAAGTTACTGCTTACTATGCAGATGTTATTATTCAGTGTCTCTCAGGCTATGGCAGGCAAATACATATTTGGCTGCAAGAGGAGCCATTGCTCCTTCGCCCATGAGTATTTTTAGTTTTTCCTCTGGGTTTAATAAGTTAAAATTTGGAATAAATGTAGTCATTTCTGTGAATAATGAATCTCTTGGTGAGGAATATTTATCACAGTAAAGGAGAAAGTGCATCTCTGTTTCTACCTCCCCTGTCGTGCAGTGACCACATCCTCTTTGGGTAGCCATGTCTTTTTATGTCTGCCGGTTTCTATTGCCAATCGGTGGTCACTCAGCCTGTACTTGGTAAGAATCTGTCTCTGCTTCGTATCTCTGACAGAGTAGAGATATTCAGCCAATTCATATTCTCTGTTTAGGGTCAGATAGCAATTTAGTCGGCTTTGGGATTTTGTTTCGTTTTTCCAATGTTGTAAATATGAGTCCTTTGATTGGTTCATGATTTTGTTTATTGGAATTCTTTCTTTTGAAGCAGTGCTGGTGTCAGCTTGGTTGGTGAGGTTCAACACCAGCTGACTGAGAGGGCTCGTTTCTGGGCTCAGCTCTTGGGTTTGAAGTGCTTTAAATTGCAGACTCGAATTTGGACTTGAATTTAGATGTAGCCAAAATTTTAATGATCTTTTCTGTATTTTCATTATTACTGGAAAGCGTCCCAATTCTGCCCTACATGCATTAGTTGGTGTATTTCTCTGGACTTGTAGGATTTTCCGACAGAATTCTGCATGTAGGGTTTCAATTGGATGTTTGTCCCACATTTTAAAGTCCAGTTTATTGAGTGGCCCCCAAACCTCACTTCCGTAAAGAGCTATTGGTAGGATTACACTGTCAAATATTTTGGTCCAAATTCTAATTGGGATGTTGATTTTGAATAATTTCATTTTTATTGCATACAATGCTCTGCAGGCTTTTTCTTTGAGTGCATTCACTGCCATATTAAAGTTTCCCGATGCAGATATGGTCAGACCAAGGTAGGTGTAATTTTTTGTGTGTTCAATTATGGTGTTGTTCAGGGTGAATTTATATTTGTGTTTCTGACATCTGTTTTGTTTTTGGAAAATCATGATTTTAGTTTTTGGGAAATTTACTGTCAGGGCCCAATTATGGCAATATTGCTCTAGAATATTAATGTTCTGTTGAAGACCTTCTTTGGTTGGTGATAGAAGTACCAAGTCATCAGCATATAGCAGGTATTTCACCTCTGTGTCAAATAGTGTGAATCCTGGGGCTGGAGAATTGTCCAACATGTCTGCTAATTCATTGATATAAATGTTGAAATGATTTGGACTCAAACTACAGCCTTGTCTCACACCTCGACATTGTGAAAAGAATTCTGTTCTTTGGTTTTTGATTTTTATTGCACACTTGTTTTCTGTGTACATACATTTTATTAAGTCATACACCTTACCACCAAGCCCACTTTGTAGAATTTTGTAGAATAGCCCTTCGTGCCAAATAGAATCAAATGCTTTTTTAAAGTCAATAAAGCAAGCAAAGATTTTGCCCTCTTTTTTTTGGTGGACGTGTTTATTAATTAGTGTGTGTAAGGTGTATATATGGTCAGTAGTGCGATGGTTAGGGAGAAAGCCAATTTGACATTTAGTTATTACATTTTTTTCTTGAAGAAAGGTTTGGATTCTTGAATTCAAAATGCTACAGAAAACCTTTCCCAAGTTACTGTTTACA
>NC_092101.1:53207095-53239595 GCF_045679555.1 Salvelinus alpinus
TAAAATCGTAACAAATGTAAGATGCACACACTTGATGCTCACACACATAAGATGTATTTTTCAAGGATTTTAACACAATAAAGATGTTTTTTTTTAACCGATGCTCACCAAGGGACGTTGAGAGGAGTAACGTTATTCTGGGGATGGTTTTAATACTAAGAGACGTAGTTAAACCCACTGACCCAGCTTTTAAAGAGACAATCTGCAGTTCAAACAACAACAATGCAGGACCCTGGCCACTGTTTTGGTAAACATCTACGCCGTGAGGAGAAATGTTACCAACCACTCAAATTCATAGACAGAGGTATGGATGCAAATTATAGTTTTAATCATGTTTTGAAGCTATACAGTGTTTGTTTACAAGTATATTGTTTACAATTTTTTTTAGTAAAAACTTATATTTTCAGTACTACAGTTGAAGTAAGTTCATGAGGCACGTGGCCCCTTTTTAAAGATTGATTCCAACACAATGTTGTGGCAAAACGTGAAATATCTGCAATGATTTTGAATTTGTTTTGGAAAAGGTTCTGAGCTTGGTTCGTCTTTCTTCAGGTTAGGTAAATGAGTTCAACATGATTTGAATAGGATTTTTTTTGTTTTTGTTGATGGTATATAATTACACAATTGCCTCTTCATTTAGTGTTTTGACTATCTAAGTCTGAAGGCATTTTTGAAGTTCATAAAATGTATAATGTCTGAGTGGACTGCTCCATAGTGGCTGACTGTTCCATAGTGGCTGACTGCTCCATAGTGGCTGACTGTTCCATAGTGGCTGACTGCTCCATAGTAGTTGACTGTTCCATAGTAGTTGACTGTTCCATAGTGGCTGACTGCTCCATAGTGGCTGACTGCTCCATAGTGGCTGACTGTTCCATAGTGGCTGACTGCTCCATAGTGGCTGACTGTTCCATAGTGGCTGACTGCTCCATAGTGGCTGACTGTTCCATAGTGGCTGACTGCTCCATAGTGGCTGACTGTTCCATAGTGGCTGACTGCTCCATAGTGGCTGACTGCTCCATAGTGGCTGACTGCTCCATAGTGGCTGACTGTTCCATAGTGGCTGACTGCTCCATAGTGGCTGACTGCTCCATAGTGGCTGACTGCTCCATAGTGGCTGACTGCTCCATAGTGGCTGACTGCTCCATAGTGGCTGACTGCTCCATAGTGGCTGACTGCTCCATAGTGGCTGACTGTTCCATAGTAGTTGACTGTTCCATAGTAGTTGACTGTTCCATAGTAGTTGACTGTTCCATAGTGGCTGACTGCTCCATAGTGGCTGACTGCTCCATAGTGGCTGACTGCTCCATAGTGGCTGACTGCTCCATAGTGGCTGACTGTTCCATAGTGGCTGACTGTTCCATAGTGGCTGACTGTTCCATAGTGGCTGACTGTTCCATAGTGGCTGACTGTTCCATAGTGGCTGACTGTTCCATAGTGGCTGACTGCTCCATAGTGGCTGACTGTTCCATAGTGGCTGACTGTTCCATAGTGGCTGACTGCTCCATAGTGGCTGACTGCGCCATAGTGGCTGACTGTCCCATAGCGGCCGACTGTCCCATAGCGGCCGACTGCTCCATAGTGGCCGACTGCTCCATAGTGGCCGACTGCTCCATAGCGGCCGACTGTCCCATAGCGGCCGACTGTTCCATAGCGGCCGACTGTTCCATAGTGGCTGACTGTCCCATTGCGTCTGACTGATGTTGAGAATGCTCCTCACCCCTAGACACCCAGCCTCAGTTGTTACACAGTGTAACGCGATGAAACCAGTACCACACTGGTGTTAGGGGATGAAACCAGTATCACACTGGTGTTAGGTGATGAAACCAGTATCACACTGGTGTTAGGTGATGAAACCAGTATCACACTGGTGTTAGGGGATGAAACCAGTATCACACTGGTGTTAGGTGATGAAACCAGTACCACACTGGTGTTAGGTGATGAAACCAGTATCACACTGGTGTTAGGGGATGAAACCAGTACCACACTGGTGTTAGGGGATGAAACCAGTACCACACTGGTGTTAGGGGATGAAACCAGTATCACACTGGTGTTAGGTGATGAAACCAGTATCACACTGGTGTTAGGGGATGAAACCAGTATCACACTGGTGGTAGGTGATGAAACCAGTATCACACTGGTGTTAGGTGATGAAACCAGTATCACACTGGTGTTAGGTGATGAAACCAGTACCACACTGGTGGTAGGTGATGAAACCAGTATCACACTGGTGTTAGGTGATGAAACCAGTATCACACTGGTGTTAGGTGATGAAACCAGTACCACACTGGTGTTAGGGGATGAAACCAGTATCACACTGGTGTTAGGTGATGAAGCCAGTATCACACTGGTGTTAGGTGATGAAACCAGTACCACACTGGTGTTAGGTGATGAAACCAGTATCACACTGGTGTTAGGGGATGAAACCAGTATCACACTGGTGTTAGGGGATGAAACCAGTATCACACTGGTGTTAGGTGATGAAACCAGTATCACACTGGTGTTAGGTGATGAAACCAGTACCACACTGGTGTTAGGTGATGAAACCAGTATCACACTGGTGTTAGGGGATGAAACCAGTATCACACTGGTGTTAGGTGATGAAACCAGTATCACACTGGTGTTAGGGGATGAAACCAGTATCACACTGGTGTTAGGGGATGAAACCAGTATCACACTGGTGTTAGGTGATGAAACCAGTATCACACTGGTGTTAGGGGATGAAACCAGTATCACACTGGTGTTAGGTGATGAAACCAGTACCACACTGGTGTTAGGTGATGAAACCAGTATCACACTGGTGTTAGGGGATGAAACCAGTATCACACTGGTGTTAGGGGATGAAACCAGTATCACACTGGTGTTAGGTGATGAAACCAGTACCACACTGGTGTTAGGTGATGAAACCAGTATCACACTGGTGTTAGGTGATGAAACCAGTACCACACTGGTGTTAGGTGATGAAACCAGTACCACACTGGTGTTAGGGGATGAAACCAGTATCACACTGGTGTTAGGGGATGAAACCAGTATCACACTGGTGTTAGGGGATGAAACCAGTATCACACTGGTGTTAGGGGATGAAACCAGTACCACACTGGTGTTAGGTGATGAAACCAGTACCACACTGGTGTTAGGTGATGAAACCAGTACCACACTGGTGTTAGGGGATGAAACCAGTATCACACTGGTGTTAGGGGATGAAACCAGTATCACACTGGTGTTAGGGGATGAAACCAGTACCACACTGGTGTTAGGTGATGAAACCAGTATCACACTGGTGTTAGGGGATGAAACCAGTATCACACTGGTGTTAGGTGATGAAACCAGTATCACACTGGTGTTAAGGGATAAAACCAGTATCACACTGGTGTTAGGTGATGAAACCAGTACCACACTGGTGTTAGGGGATGAAACCAGTACCACACTGGTGTTAGGTGATGAAACCAGTATCACACTGGTGTTAGGGGATGAAACCAGTACCACACTGGTGTTAGGGGATGAAACCAGTATCACACTGGTGTTAGGGGATGAAACCAGTATCACACTGGTGTTAGGTGATGAAACCAGTACCACACTGGTGTTAGGTGATGAAACCAGTATCACACTGGTGTTAGGGGATGAAACCAGTATCACACTGGTGTTAGGGGATGAAACCAGTATCACACTGGTGTTAGGGGATGAAACCAGTATCACACTGGTGTTAGGGGATGAAACCAGTATCACACTGGTGTTAGGTGATGAAACCAGTATCACACTGGTGTTAGGGGATGAAACCAGTATCACACTGGTGTTAGGTGATGAAACCAGTACCACACTGGTGTTAGGTGATGAAACCAGTATCACACTGGTGTTAGGGGATGAAACCAGTATCACACTGGTGTTAGGGGATGAAACCAGTATCACACTGGTGTTAGGTGATGAAACCAGTACCACACTGGTGTTAGGTGATGAAACCAGTATCACACTGGTGTTAGGTGATGAAACCAGTACCACACTGGTGTTAGGTGATGAAACCAGTACCACACTGGTGTTAGGGGATGCAACCAGTATCACACTGGTGTTAGGGGATGAAACCAGTATCACACTGGTGTTAGGGGATGAAACCAGTATCACACTGGTGTTAGGGGATGAAACCAGTACCACACTGGTGTTAGGTGATGAAACCAGTACCACACTGGTGTTAGGTGATGAAACCAGTACCACACTGGTGTTAGGGGATGAAACCAGTATCACACTGGTGTTAGGGGATGAAACCAGTATCACACTGGTGTTAGGGGATGAAACCAGTATCACACTGGTGTTAGGTGATGAAACCAGTATCACACTGGTGTTAAGGGATGAAACCAGTATCACACTGGTGTTAGGTGATGAAACCAGTACCACACTGGTGTTAGGGGATGAAACCAGTACCACACTGGTGTTAGGTGATGAAACCAGTATCACACTGGTGTTAGGGGATGAAACCAGTATCACACTGGTGTTAGGGGATGAAACCAGTACCACACTGGTGTTAGGGGATGAAACCAGTATCACACTGGTGTTAGGGGATGAAACCAGTACCACACTGGTGTTAGGGGATGAAACCAGTATCACACTGGTGTTAGGGGATGAAACCAGTACCACACTGGTGTTAGGTGATGAAACCAGTACCACACTGGTGTTAGGGGATGAAACCAGTACCACACTGGTGTTAGGTGATGAAACCAGTATCACACTGGTGTTAGGGGATGAAACCAGTATCACACTGGTGTTAGGTGATGAAACCAGTATCACACTGGTGTTAGGGGATGAAACCAGTATCACACTGGTGTTAGGGGATGAAACCAGTATCACACTGGTGTTAGGTGATGAAACCAGTATCACACTGGTGTTAGGGGATGAAACCAGTACCACACTGGATCAGGCTTACTTACTTACTTAAAAACACACACACGTCATTTCTCGTCTCTCTCAGATCTCCAAACTGCAAAGTTTTTATCTCCGTGAAGTTGAACCAGAGAAAGTAAGATGGAGCTGCTGCTCTCCATATTAATAACAGACCCTGCTGCGAGTCAAGTAGAAGACCAAAGACACACAAGGTTACTTCTCAAGCAGGGCTTTAACCTTTAACGTTGTTATTCATTTAGGAAATGAATACAGGAGAGGATAACATCAAGGACAGAAGAGAAAAGGGGGATGAAAGGTGGTCCATCTCAGACCCTGTCTGCTTCCCAAATGGCACCCCATTCCCTACATAGCACACTACTTTTGACCATGGCCCATATGGAAGTGATGCTTAGTGGTATCAACATGAAGCTTGGCGTAGTCCTCTGTTGGTCCATATGGAAGTGATGCTTAGTGGTATCAACATGAAGCTTGGCGTAGTCCTCTGTTGGTCCATATGGAAGTGATGCTTAGTGGTATCAACATGACGCTTGGCGTAGTCCTCTGTTGGTCCATATGGAAGTGATGCTTAGTGGTATCAACATGAAGCTTGGCGTAGTCCTCTGTTGGTCCATATGGAAGTGATGCTTAGTGGTATCAACATGAAGCTTGGCGTAGTCCTCTGTTGGTCCATATGGAAGTGATGCTTAGTGGTATCAACATGAAGCTTGGCGTAGTCCTCTGTTGGTCCATATGGAAGTGATGCTTAGTGGTATCAACATGAAGCTTGGCGTAGTCCTCTGTTGGTCCATATGGAAGTGATGCTTAGTGGTATCAACATGAAGCTTGGCGTAGTCCTCTGTTGGTCCATATGGAAGTGATGCTTAGTGGTATCAACATGAAGCTTGGCGTAGTCCTCTGTTGGTCCATATGGAAGTGGTGCTTAGTGGTATCAACATGACGCTTGGCGTAGTCCTCTGTTGGTCCATATGGAAGTGATGCTTAGTGGTATCAACATGAAGCTTGGCGTAGTCCTCTGTTGGTCCATATGGAAGTGATGCTTAGTGGTATCAACATGAAGCTTGGCGTAGTCCTCTGTTGGTCCATATGGAAGTGATGCTTAGTGGTATCAACATGAAGCTTGGCGTAGTCCTCTGTTGGTCCATATGGAAGTGGTGCTTAGTGGTATCAACATGAAGCTTGGCGTAGTCCTCTGTTGGTCCATATGGAAGTGGTGCTTAGTGGTATCAACATGAAGCTTGGCGTAGTCCTCTGTTGGTCCATATGGAAGTGATGCTTAGTGGTATCAACATGAAGCTTGGCGTAGTCCTCTGTTGGTCCATATGGAAGTGATGCTTAGTGGTATCAACATGAAGCTTGGCGTAGTCCTCTGTTGGGTCATATGGAAGTGATGCTTAGTGGTATCAACATGAAGCTTGGCGTAGTCCTCTGTTGGTCCATATGGAAGTGATGCTTAGTGGTATCAACATGAAGCTTGGCGTAGTCCTCTGTTGGTCCATATGGAAGTGATGCTTAGTGGTATCAACATGAAGCTTGGCGTAGTCCTCTGTTGGTCCATATGGAAGTGATGCTTAGTGGTATCAACATGAAGCTTGGCGTAGTCCTCTGTTGGTCCATATGGAAGTGATGCTTAGTGGTATCAACATGAAGCTTGGCGTAGTCCTCTGTTGGTCCATATGGAAGTGATGCTTAGTGGTATCAACATGACGCAGGTGGTCATTCTGTACATGGGGTGATCATAATTGTGTCCAAAACAAGCCTTGTGTAAGTAAATTGTTTGTTCCACTTCCTACAGTAGTCTCCTGTAGCGTCGAATCTGTCTGTGCAGGGCTCTGTTAGCGATCTAAATTACACTGAACAACACTGAATTAGCACCTGCTGTTTGAGGTTAAGGAGGCAACGTGTTGGAGAGGTGTGTGTCTTTCTCTCTCTCTATCCCCCCCCTCTCTCTCTCTATTCCCCCCTTCTCTCTCTCTCTCTCTCTCTCTCTATTCCCCCCCTTTCTCCCTCTCTCTCTCTCTACCCCCCCTCTCTCTCTCTCTCTCTCTCTCTACCCCCCCTCTCTCTCTCTCTCTCTCTCTCTCTCTCTCTCTCTCTCTCTGTCTCTCTCTCTCTCTCTTTCTCTCTCTATCTCGCTCTCTCTCTCTATCTCTATTCCCCCCTTCTCTCTCTCAATTCAATTCAATTCAATTCAATTGACTTTATTGACATGGCAAGTTCATTATTACTTACATTGTCAAAGTATACATATCGAAAAATTTAAATAAAATATATATGTATATATATACACAAAATATATATATATTTATATATAAATAAATGGTGGGATTAACAGCAATAATAATAGTAGTAGTGGACATGGGATTACCATTAATAACAGCTACAACAACAATATTATATCTCTCTCTCTCTCTCTATCCCCCCCCGCTCTCTCTCTCTCTCTCTCTCTCTCTCTCTCTCTCTCTCTCTCTCTCTCTCTCTCTCTATCCCCCCCTCTCTCTCTCTCTCTCTCTCTATTCTCTCTCTCTCTCTCTCTCTCTCTCTCTCTCTCTCTCTCTCTCTCTCTCTCTCTCTCTCTCTCTCTCTCTCTCTCTCTCTCTCTCTCTCTCTATTCTCTCTCTATTCTCTCTCTCTATTCTCTCTCTCTATTCTCTCTCTCTCTCTCTCAATTCAATTCAATTCAATTGACTTTATTGACATGGCAAGTTCATTATTACTTACATTGTCAAAGTATACATATCGAAAAATAAAAATCTAATATATATATGTATATATATACAAAATATATATATATTTATATATAAATAAATGGTGGAACCAACAGCAATAATAATAGTAGTAGTGGACATGGGATTACCATTAACAGCAACTACAACAACAATATTAATCAGAACAACAATACATTAAAGCAACAGTAGTAGACCAGTGTCAACATGACTTGAGAAGACATATGACCTGGTATGAAAGACAAAACAAAACTAAGCTAAATGGGAAATATTATCAACATTACTTTGCATTTTTCACTGGCTGTCCCTCAGGTTGTGGCAGGAGGACACATATTTGGCTGCCAAAACTGCACATTTTGGCTTTTCACCCAATAAATATTTGATTTTTTCTTCATCTTTTATAGTTTCAAATTCTTTGTATTGAGTTATAATTTTGGGAAAGAAATATGCTCTTAGGTCTGAGTATTTGTCACAGTGTAGTAGGAAATGCACCTCTGTCTCTACCTCTCCCCTGGAGCAGAGTGAGCACAGCCTGTCCTCTCTGGGCAGCCAGGTTTGTCTGTGACGACCGGTCTCTATAGCCAGACTGTGCTCACTGAGTCTGTACCTAGTCAATGTTTTCCTCAGTTTTCTATCAGTCACAGTGGTCAGATAGTCTGCCACCATGTACTGTCTGTTTAGAGCCAAATAGCATTGAAGTTTACTTTGATTTTTTGTGGTGTCTTTCCAATAGGTGATATATTTTTCTTTTTGTTTTGTGATGATTTGGTTGGGCCAGATTTTCTGAGGGCTGTCCCGAGGCTCTATGGGGTTGGTTTGGGTTGGTGAACTGAGCCTCAGAACTAGCTGGCTGAGGGGACTCTTCTCTGGTTTCATCTCTTGACATTGTAGAGCTGTGTGATGGAATGTTTTGGGGTCACTTGTTTTTAGATGGTTGTAAAATTTGATGGCTCTTTTTTCTATTCGAATGAGGAGGGGGTATTGGCCCAATTCTGCCCTACATGCGTTATTTGGAGTTTTTCTTTGTACTTGCAAAACAGTCTTGCAAAACTCTGCATGCAATATTTCAATTGGATGTTTGTCCCATTTGGTAAATTCATTATTAGAGAGTGGACCCCATACTTCACTACCATATAGAGCAATTGGTTCTATAACTGATTGAAACATTTTGAGCCAGATTCTAATTGGAATTTCAATTTTGATGTTCCTTTTAATGGCATAGAATGCTCTTCTTGCTTTGTCTCTCAGCTCATTCACAGCCATGTGAAAGCTACCTGTGTTGCTGATATTTAGTCCTAGATATGTGTAGTTTTTGGTGTGTTCTAATAGAACTGTGTCCAAATAGAATTTATATTTGTCATCCTTATTTCCCGACCTTTTTTGGAATATCATTATATTTGTTTTTTTTAGGTTAACGGTCAGAGCCCAGGTCTGACAGAACCTGTGAAGACGATCTAGGTGCTGCTGTAACCCCTCTTTAGTGGGAGACAGCAGCACCAGGTCATCTGCGTACAGCAGACACTTGATTTCAGTGTTGTGTAGGGTGATACCAGGTGCTGCCGATTCTTCTAATATTTTTGCCAATTCATTAATGTAGATGTTAAATAATGTTGGACTTATTGGGCAGCCCTGTTTCACTCCACGCCCCTGAGAGAAGAAGTCTGTTTGCTTGTTGCCAATTTTAACCGCACATTTGTTTTTAGTGTACATTGATTTAATAAAATCATATGTTTTCCCTCCAATACCACTTTCTATTAGTTTATAAAAAAGACCTTCGTGCCAAATTGAATCAAATGCTTTCTTGAAATCTACAAAACACGAGTAGATTTTGCCTTTGTTTTGGTTAACTTGTTTATCAATTAGAGTGTGGAGGGTGTAAATGTGGTCTGTTGTACGATAATTTTTTAGAAATCCAATCTGGCTTCTGCTCAGGACGTTGTGTTCGTCAAGGAAATGATGTAGTCTGCTATTTATAATACTGCAGAGAATTTTCCCCAAGTTGCTGTTAACGCAAATTCCTCTGTAATTATTTGGGTCAAATTTGTCTCCATTTTTATAGATTGGTGTGATCAATCCCTGGTTCCAAATATCGGGGAAAATACCTGCAGTGAGGATAATGTTGAAGAGTTTGAGTATATGGAGTGTTCTATATAGAGTTCTATATAGAGACTGGGACCATGGTCAGTGTTCTATATAGAGACTGGGACCACGGTCAGTGTTCTATATAGAGACTGGGACCACGGTCAGTGTTCTATATAGAGACTGGGACCATGGTCAGTGTTCTATATAGAGACTGGGACCACGGTCAGTGTTCTATATAGAGACTGGGACCACGGTCAGTGTTCTATATAGAGACTGGGACCATGGTCAGTGTTCTATATAGAGACTGGGACCACGGTCAGTGTTCTATATAGAGACTGGGACCATGGTCAGTGTTCTATATAGAGACTGGGACCATGGTCAGTGTTCTATATAGAGACTGGGACCACGGTCAGTGTTCTATATAGAGACTGGGACCACGGTCAGTGTTCTATATAGAGACTGGGACCATGGTCAGTGGTAGTGAGAGAAGGACTGCGTTTGCGTCTTCATTTTGGTAAACCTTAAAAACTATTTTCAGCACCAACTTCTGTATTGTTCTTCACTTCCTGAAACATTTTTATTTCTGTGAGTATAGCGGTGCCACATCACAGCTGTTCAGGGTAAACACCGTTGTGAGTGGGGGGGTTGTCTGGGGACGGGACATGCAGGAGAGTTAGAACCACGCAGGAGGTTACGTTATGTTTGGTATTTACTGCTGTCTGTCTGTCACTCAAGAACCTCTTGAGATGAACTTACTCCTGAGACTATAGAACTTGAAGAATTAAGGAGCAAATAACACACGCACGCACACGCACACGCACACGCACACGCACACACACACACTCCAAAACATAATCTGTCCTTTACTGTATTGACAGCAGCAGTGACGGACTGTGCTGAAGTTCTGTTAGTTAATAAAACCATGTTTTGATCAGAGGTGGGACCAAGTCTTTGTTTTACAAGTCACAAGTCAAGTCCCAAGTCAAGTCCCAAGTCAAGTCCCAAGTCAAGTCCCAAGTCAAGTCTCAAGTCTTAGCACTCAAGTCCCAAGGCAAGTCCCAAGTCATGTCTCAAGTCATGTCTCAAGTCTTAGCACTCAAGTGCCAAGGCAAGTCCCAAGTCTTAGCATTCAAGTCCCAAGTCAAGGCAGGCAAGTCCGAGTCAAGTCTCAAGTCTTTAACTTTGAGTTTCGAGTCCTAAACAAGTCATAATGTGCTCTTCACCAAATGTAATACCATTTTCATGTTTTTAACTGAAGTTCTGTTAGTAAATAGAACTATGTTTTTGCAACGACACCGCAGCGCTCACGTCTCCACACGTTATACAAGCCGTCCAATTCCTTCTGATGTGTCCCGTGCCAATACAGGCTGTCACTCTGAATCAAACTGTTCCTATTTACACTTTCCATTTCAGACAGAAAAATTCTGTCACTGCAGAGAAACGGCTGTAAGACAACCGCTAAGTAAACCACAAAATAAGGCAAACAAAAACTTCTGACGTTAACTTTTCAAGTGATAGAGTTTGGATTGCTAAGTCATTATTTTGTCCATATTTTTGGGCCTTTTTTCGACACCTCACAATCTAAAACACGTCTGGATTTAATACACGGGGCAAAAACATGCATGGAACAGAAGTAAATGTGCCTAGCGGGTGTTTTTACTGAGAGCAATGAGAGGTAGCTGTTAATTTCACACATTCTGAAGTTAAATGTGCTTTTTCCTCTGTCTTGTATCTCAAATGACACTCTCGTCCCTCTAAATGACACCCTATACCATATTTAGTGCACTACATTTCACCAGAGCCCTATGGAACCTGGTCAAAAGTAGTGCACTACATAGGGAGTAGGGTGCGATTTGGGACGTACCATCTGCCTTGCCTTACCTGCGCGGCGAAGGGTGTGAAATTTCTTCTTTGTAGTAGTCACAGTGCTAAATCTAATTTGTAATGCATATCAACAGGATCCTTGGCTAATGGGGGGGGGGGGGGGAGGGTCTGTTATTTCCCATGTTTATCTTTTGATTAGTCAGTAAATAGACTATTTTTTTATTTATTTTTTTACATGTTTTATTGTCACATACAGAAAAATTCTAGGTAGGTTCAGTGAAACATATTTTACAGGGTCATCCATAGTAGAGCCATTCGAGAGAAGTGCCTTACTCAAGGACACATCCACAGATTTTTCACCTGGTTGACTCTGGTCTTTGGGTTACTGACCCGACGTTTTAACCTCTAGGCTACCCGCAGCAGCAGTAAGCAACAGCAGCGTTACCATTAACAGCAATGGCTTACCATCACAAAACGAGTCTGCATCCTAAATGGACCCTATTCCCTAGATATTACGCTGCTATGGTCCCTGGGGACTCACCCCGAGTGTTTTATCCTGTCTCCCTGGAGTGATGTGGGCCAAACTCACCTGTCTCCAGGGTTGTGGAGTAATGGACTGTTTAATCATGTCTCCCTGGAGTGATGTGGGCCACACATCAAGACGTTTAAGCTGCCTATCAATCATTGTTTTTGAAACCAGTGCACAGCCAGTGAAAAATGCGCTATGTAAACTTTAACATTGATTTATCCTGCAATAGATGCCATTCAATTGGTAACATACATTTTTTGTCTTCTTCTAATGTCTCTTAAGGGAAAAGTAATCTAAAACTAACTGAATGTAATCCGATTACTTTACTGAGTTTGGGTAATCCAAATGATGTGTTTCTGATTACAATTTTGGACAGGTAACTAGTAACTAACAGATTACATTCAGAAAGTAACCTGCCCAACCCTGCTGCCCTCTCTGGAACACATGGCCCTCACTGGCCTCTCTGGAACACATGGTCCTCACTGGCCTCTCTGAAACACATGGCCCTCACTGGCCCTCTCTGAAACACATGGCCCTCACTGGCCTCTCTGAAACACATGGCCCTCACTGGCCTCTCTGAAACACATGGCCCTCACTGGCCCTCTCTGAAACACATGGCCCTCACTGGCCCTCTCTGAAACACATGGCCCTCACTGGCCTCTCTGAAACACATGGCCCTCACTGGCATCTCTGAAACACATGGCCCTCACTGGCATCTCTGAAACACATGGCCCTCACTGGCCCTCTCTGAAACACATGGCCCTCACTGGCCCTCTCTGAAACACATGGCCCTCACTGGCCTCTCTGAAACACATGGCCCTCTCTGAAACACATGGCCCTCACTGGCCCTCTCTGAAACACATGGTCCTCACTGGCCCTCTCTGAAACACATGGCCCTCACTGGCCTCTCTGAAACACATGGCCCTCACTGGCCCTCTCTGAAACACATGGCCCTCACTGGCCCTCTCTGAAACACATGGCCCTCACTGGCCTCTCTGAAACACATGGCCCTCTCTGAAACACATGGCCCTCACTGGCCCTCTCTGAAACACATGGTCCTCACTGGCCCTCTCTGGAACACATGGCCCTCACTGGCCCTCTCTGAAACACATGGTCCTCACTGGCCCTCTCTGAAACACATGGTCCTCACTGCCCTCTCTGGAACAGGTTGACCTTCTTACTGGTCTCTGTAGCCCTGTACGCTGTCAGGTTTTACAACTGATGTACAACACGTGTTTTTGTTATTGTACACAATGTATCAGTTGTACAACCTGAACAGGGTCTTTAGAAAATGTACGGCTCTCTATGATATGTATCATACCGGTGTGAAAGGTCACAGTGTGAAATGATAAGCCGTATGAGAGGAAGCCATCTCCTGTTTTCATTTGACTAACCACATGTGATGTCTGTTATGACTGCTGTGACGGAGAGGGACAAAACATTACTTTTCCATTTTAAAACCTCATGAATGGACAGTTTAGAGTTATCTGCTGTCTTTGATCGTTGGAGGACAAACCAATACAAGAGTACAGGAGGCAAATCTATATAGCTCCTGTCTGTTGGTAGATATATACAGTGGGGAGAACAAGTATTTGATACACTGCCGATTTTGCAGGTTTTCCTACTTACAAAGCATGTAGAGGTCTGTAATTTTTATCATAGGTACACTTCAACTATGAGAGACGGAATCTAAAACAAAAATCCAGAAAATCACATTGTATGATTTTTAAGTAATTAATTTGCATTTTATTGCATGACATAAGTATTTGATACATCAGAAAAGCAGAACCTAATATTTGGTACAGAAACCTTTGTTTGCAATTACAGAGATCATACGTTTCCTGTAGTTCTTGACTAGGTTTGCACACACTGCAGCAGGGATTTTGGCCCACTCCTCCCTACAGATCTTCTCCAGATCCTTCAGGTTTCGGGGCTGTCGCTGGGCAATACGGACTTTCAGCTCCCTCCAAAGATTTTCTATTGGGTTCAGGTCTGGAGACTGGCTAGGCCACTCCAGGACCTTGAGATGCTTCTTACGGAGCCACTCCTTAGTTGCCATGGCTGTGTGCTTCGTGTCGTTGTCATGCTGGAAGACCCAGCCACGACCCATCTTCAATGCTCTTACTGAGGGAAGGAGGTTGTTGGCCAAGATCTCGCGATACATGGCCCCATCCATCCTCCCCTCAATACGGTGCAGTCGTCCTGTCCCCTTTGCAGAAAAGCATCCCCAAAGAATGATGTTTCCACCTCCATGCTTCACGGTTGGGATGGTGTTCTTGGGGTTGTACTCATACTTCTTCTTCCTCCAAACACGGCGAGTGGAGTTAGACCAAAAAGCTCTATTTTTGTCTCATCAGACCACATGACCTTCTCCCATTCCTCCTCTGGATCATCCAGATGGTCATTGGCAAACTTCAGACGGGCCTGGACATGCACTGGCTTAAGCAGGGGGACCTTGCGTGCGCTGCAGGATTTTAATCCATGACGGCGTAGTGTGTTACTAATGGTTTTCTTTGAGACTGTGGTCCCAGCTCTCTTCAGGTCATTGACCAGGTCCTGCCGTGTAGTTCTGGGCTGATCCCTCACCTTCCTCATGATCATTGATGCCCCACGAGGTGAAATCTTGCTTGGAGCCCCAGACCGAGGGTGATTGACCGTCATCTTGAACTTCTTCCATTTTCTAATAATTGCGCCAACAGTTGTTTCCTTCTCACCAAGCTGCTTGCCTATTGTCCTGTAGCCCATCCCAGCCTTGTGCAGGTCTACAATTTTATCCCTGATGTCCTTACACAGCTCTCTGGTCTTGGCTATTGTGGAGAGGTTGGAATCTGTTTGATTGAGTGTGTAGACAGGTGTCTTTTATACAGGTAACGAGTTCAAACAGGTGCAGTTAATACAGGTAATGAGTGGAGAACAGGAGGGCTTCTTAAAGAAAAACTAACAGGTCTGTGAGAGCCGGAATTCTTACTGGTTGGTAGGTGATCAAATACTTATGTCATGCAATAAAATGCAAATTAATTATTTAAAAATCATACAATGTGATTTTCTGGATTTTTGTTTTAGATTCCGTCTCTCACAGTTGAAGTGTACCTATGATAAAAATGACAGACCTCTACATGCTTTGTAAGTAGGAAAACCTGCAAAATCGGCAGTGTATCAAATACTTGTTCTCCCCACTGTATATATATACAGTGGGGAGAACAAGTATTTGATACACTGCCGATTTTGCAGGTTTTCCAACTTACAAAGCATGTACAGGCCTACCTTCAAACTCAGTGCCTCTCTGCTTGACATCATGGGAAAATCAAAAGAAATCAGCCAAGACCTCAGAAAAAAAACGAGTCCTATATCGACATAACCTGAAAGGCCGCTCAGCAAGGAAGAAGCCACTGCTCCATAACCGCCATAAAGCCAGACTACGGTTTGCAACTGCACATGGGGACAAAGATCGTACTTTTTGGAGAAATGTCCTCTGGTTTGATGAATCAAAAATAGAACTGTTTGGCCACAATGACCACCGTTATGTTTGGAGAAAAAAAACAGGGAGCTTGCAAGCCGAGGAACACCATCCCAACCGTGAAGCACGGGGGTGGCAGCATCATGTTGTGGGGGTGCTTTACTGCAGGAGGGACTGGTGCACTTCACAAAATAGATGGCATCGTGAGGCAGGAAAATGATGTGGATATATTGAAGCAACATCTCAAGACATCAGTCAGGAAGTTAAAGTTTGTTCGCAAATGGGTTTTCCAAATGAACAATGACCCCAAGCATACTTCCAAAGTTGTGGCAAAATGGCTTAAGGACAACAAAGTCAAGGTATTGGAGTGGCCATCACAAAGCCCTGACCTCAATCCTATAGAACATTTGTGGGCAGAACTGAAAAAGTTTGTATTATCACCCAACTTATTGTGGGAAGCTTGTGGAAGGCTACCCGAAACGTTTGACCCAAGTTAAACCATTTAAAGGCAGGGCTACCAAATGCTAATTGAGTGTATGTAAACTTCTGACCCACTGGGAATGTGATGAAATAAATAAAAGCTGAAATAAATCATTCTCTACTATTATTCTGACATTTCATATTCTTAAAATACAGTGGTGATTCTAAATGACCTAAGACGGGGAATTTTTACTAGGATTAAATGTCAGGAATTGTGAAAAACTGAGTTTTTAAATGTATTTGGCTAAGGTGTATCTAAACTTCCGACTTCAACTGTAGATAGATATATACTGTCTGTTGGTAGATAGATAGATAGATAGATAGATAGATAGATAGATAGATAGATAGATAGATAGATAGATAGATAGATAGATAGATAGATAGATATATACGGTAGGTAGGTAGGTAGGTAGGTAGGTAGGTAGGTAGGTAGGTAGGTAGGTAGGTATATATATATAGATAGATAGATAGATAGATAGATAGATAGATAGATATATACTGTCTGTTGGTAGATAGATAGATAGGTAGATAGATATATACTGTCTGTTGGTAGATAGATAGATAGGTAGGTAGATAGATATATACTGTCTGTTGGTAGATAGATATACTGTAACCTTACTTACTTACTTACTGTCAACAGTAACCTTGGGAAAATACTCTGCATTATCATTAACAGCAGACTCGTACATTTCCTCAATGAAAACAATGTACTGAGCAAATGTCAAATTGGCTTTTTACCAAATTACCGTACAACAGACCATGTATTCACCCTACACACCCTAATTGACAACCAAACAAACCAAAACAAAGGCAAAGTCTTCTCATGCTTTGTTGATTTCAAAAAAGCCTTCGACTCAATTTGGCATGAGGGTCTGCTATACAAATTGATGGAAAGTGGTGTTGGGGGTAAAACATACGACATTATAAAATCCATGTACACAAACAACAAGTGTGCGGTTAAAATTGGCAAAAAACACACACATTTCTTCACACAGGGTCGTGGGGTGAGACAGGGATGCAGCTTAAGCCCCACCCTCTTCAACATATATATCAACGAATTGGCGCGGGCACTAGGACAGTCTGCAGCACCCGGTCTCACCCTACTAGAATCCGAAGTCAAATGTCTACTGTTTGCTGATGATCTGGTGCTTCTGTCACCAACCAAGGAGGGCCTACAGCAGCACCTAGATCTTCTGCACAGATTCTGTCAGACCTGGGCCCTGACAGTAAATCTCAGTAAGACCAAAATAATGGTGTTCCAAAAAAGGTCCAGTCACCAGGACCACAAATTCCATCTAGACACCGTTGCCCTAGAGCACACAAAAAACTATACATACCTCGGCCTAAACATCAGCACCACAGGTAACTTCCACAAAGCTGTGAACGATCTGAGAGACAAGGCAAGAAGGGCCTTCTATGCCATCAAAAGGAACATAAATTTCAACATACCAATTAGGATCTGGCTAAAAATACTTGAATCAGTCATAGAGCCCATTGCCCTTTATGGTTGTGAGGTCTGGGGTCCGCTCACCAACCAAGATTTCACAAAATGGGACAAACACCAAATTGAGACTCTGCATGCAGAATTCTGCAAAAATATCCTCCGTGTACAACGTAGAACACCAAATAATGCATGCAGAGCAGAATTAGGCCGATACCCACTAATTATCAAAATCCAGAAAAGAGCCGTTAAATTCTACAACCACCTAAAAGGAAGCGATTCCCAAACCTTCCATAACAAAGCCATCACCTACAGAGAGATGAACCTGGAGAAGAGTCCCCTAAGCAAGCTGGTCCTAGGGCTCTGTTCACAAACACAAACACACCCCACAGAGCCCCAGGACAACAGCACAATTAGACCCAACCAAATCATGAGAAAACAAAAAGATAATTACTTGACACATTGGAAAGAATTAACAAAAAAACAGAGCAAACTAGAATGCTATTTGGCCCTAAACAGAGAGTACACAGTGGCAGAATACCTGACCACTGTGACTGACCCAAACTTTAGGAAAGCTTTGACTATGTACAGACTCAGTGAGCATAGCCTTGCTATTGAGAAAGGCCGCCGTAGGCAGACATGGCTCTCAAGAGAAGACAGGCTATGTGCACACTGCCCACAAAATGAGGTGGAAACTGAGCTGCACTTCCTAACCTCCTGCCCAATGTATGACCATATTAGAGAGACATATTTCCCTCAGATTACACAGATCCACAAAGAATTCGAAAACAAATCCAATTTTGATAAACTCCCATATCTACTGGGTGAAATTCCACAGTGTGCCATCACAGCAGCAAGATTTGTGACCTGTTGCCACAAGAAAAGGGCAACCAGTGAAGAACAAACACCACTGTAAATACAACCCATATTTATGTTTATTTATTTTAACTTGTGTGCTTTAACCATTTGTACATTGTTACAACACTGCATATATATAATATGACATTTGTAATGTCTTTATTGTTTTGAAACTTCTGTATGTGTAATGTTTACTGTTCATTTTTATTGTTTATTTGACTTTTGTATATTACCTACCTCACTTGCTTTGGCAATGTTAACACATGTTTCCCATGCCAATAAAGCCCCTTGAATTGAATTGAATTGAATATACTGTCTGTTGGTAGATAGATATATATACTGTCTGTTGGTAGATAGATAGATAGATAGATACTGTCTGTTGGTAGATAGATATATAGGTAGATAGATATATACTGTCTGTTGGTAGATATATATATATACTGTCTGTTGGTAGATATATATATATATACTGTCTGTTGGTAGAAATGACTAGTGCACTAAATAGGGGAAATCGTGTCCATTTGGGAGACCCCCTCTGGTACTGAGCCGTGTGCAGCAGACAGGATAGGTTGTGACTCACACCCTTTTCTTCGCTGAGCTTTGACTCCCGTTGCTTTGACAACAAACGGTGTGATTTTGCCCGCTGGCTCTCTCGCCGTCTGTTGTCGTCATGTGTGAGGTGTGTGTGTACGTGTTGCCATGGGTAGAGAAGAGATGGTAGTCACAACAGGAGAGAGTTGACTCTCTATATGCAGACCGCTTGTTTTAATACATTTCAGTCCCGGTTTCTTCCAATTTTCATCTGGTGCTTCAAATATTACCTCCAATTTGGGAAACATCTCAGGATACTAAATATTTTGCAGCAAAAGTGAACTGTACCCAATTAGCTAACGACTCTGTGTAATACTACTGTTAATGTCTCAGTCAAAAACCACTTCCTGATTGTTTTAGATACTAAGGAATTACTGTTAACACGCTCCTCTGTCAGACTTGCTGAAGGAAAATCTCATGTGGCGATTGGAAAGACCTGATTCGATGGTCAAACCCGACCAATATCACTTATGGGTAGAATAAATTCCATCTTCCTCGGTTTTACCCCCCACGGTGTTTTCCAACTGATACACATGTTTTAAGGTGCTGGACACAGTGATCTCAGAGTTTATATATATATATGGAATAATAAAAAGCCAATATAACTAGTGGATTTGCGTCGCCTTCATTTTCAGAAATATTATTGGGTTGTAAACATTCGTAATATCATGTTTTTTAGATTCAACGTTGTGACTCTTAAATTCAGAGTGGGCAGTCATAGAATTAAAATATTTGCATGGAGTTACAGAGTCACGACGTTTTAATCCAAAAACATGATGTTCTGAAAATGAGGGCGTCCCAAACCACCCTTGTCATAGAATCCATATCCTGCCCCATCGTGAGGAGCGATCGCCCGTTCTCCTGCTCCGTTCGTCACCTTCAGTAAGACCTGGTCAGACACCGTGTGACAGATGTGTGAATCCGTCTGTGGAAATGAATCCATGACATGCAGAGGAATTCAATTCAGAGAACATCAAATCACAAAGCAATGTTAAAACATTGCTGTAAAGCGACACCTCATAGTTAACCACGACTGTTTGTTAGTCTCTCAAATTGGCACACCTATTACTATATATTGACTGGTCATAAGTAGTGCACTACGTAGGGAATAGGGTGCCATTTGGAACACATCCCTTGTGAATAAGCAGAATGCACAATGACAATCACAGCCTCTTCAGTCAGTGAGATAGTCCTGTCCCCTTCTCTCTCCCTCCATGGCTCCGTGGCTGGTCTTCAGTCAGTGAGATAGTCCTGTACCCTTCTCTCTCCCTCCATGGCTCCGTGGCTGGTCTTCAGTCAGTGAGTTAGTCCTGTCCCCTTCTCTCTCCCTCCATGGCTCCGTGGCTGGTCTTCAGTCAGTGAGATAGTCCTGTACCCTTCTCTCTCCCTCCATGGCTCCGTGGCTGGTCTTCAGTCAGTGAGATAGTCCTGTCCCCTTCTCTCTCCCTCCATGGCTCCGTGGCTGGTCTTCAGTCAGTGAGATAGTCCTGTCCCCTTCTCTCTCCCTCCATGGCTCCGTGGCTGGTCTTCAGTCAGTGAGTTAGTCCTGTCCCCTTCTCTCTCCCTCCATGGCTCCGTGGCTGGTCTTCAGTCAGTGAGTTAGTCCTGTCCCCTTCTCTCTCCCTCCATGGCTCCGTGGCTGGTCTTCAGTCAGTGAGTTAGTCCTGTCCCCTTCTCTCTCCCTCCATGGCTCCGTGGCTGGTCTTCAGTCAGTGAGTTAGTCCTGTCCCCTTCTCTCTCCCTCCATGGCTCCGTGGCTGGTCTTCAGTCAGTGAGATAGTCCTGTCCCCTTCTCTCTCCCTCCATGGCTCCGTGGCTGGTCTTCAGTCAGTGAGTTAGTCCTGTCCCCTTCTCTCTCCCTCCATGGCTCCGTGGCTGGTCTTCAGTCAGTGAGATAGTCCTGTCCCCTTCTCTCTCCCTCCATGGCTCCGTGGCTGGTCTTCAGTCAGTGAGATAGTCCTGTACCCTTCTCTCTCCCTCCATGGCTCCGTGGCTGGTCTTCAGTCAGTGAGTTAGTCCTGTCCCCTTCTCTCTCCCTCCATGGCTCCGTGGCTGGTCTTCAGTCAGTGAGATAGTCCTGTCCCCTTCTCTCTCCCTCCATGGCTCCGTGGCTGGTCTTCAGTCAGTGAGATAGTCCTGTACCCTTCTCTCTCCCTCCATGGCTCTCTCCCTCTCTCCCTACGTGGCTGGTGCCTTTTTAAAACATCTGGACTTCTGACTTTCCCAGCCCACTCTGGTTCTCTCATCCTGCCTTCCCGCAGACGCTGGTCCTGTCTCACTCACTCACTCACTCACTCACTCACTCACTCACTCACTCACTCACTCACTCACTCACTCACTCACTCAATCACTCACTCACTCACACACTCTCTCTAACTGTTATTGCACTTCCACTATGAAACATTGATCAGCTCCAGAAGAACACTATTACTAAGACAACACGTGGCGTCAACCTTCAGGCACTTTCAAATGTTTACCCTCGCTGCACAAAACATTTCAGGATCTATAATGACCACTTGATCTCTTCACTCTGCCCTGTTTCCAAACAGAGGAGAGCAGGGGGGAGAGAGGGGTGGGGGGGGGAGAGGGGAGAGAGAGGAGTGTAGGGGGGAGAGCGAGGGGAGAGAGAGGGGTGTGGGGGAGAGAGAGAGGGTAGCGGCAGAGAGCGGGCCCTGGTCTGTGTGATGTGGCATCAGCTCGTTCAGCCATTCAACCAGCTGTGTAAAGCCGAGCGGGGTTAGGGCTGGGAGGAGAGGAGCAGGACGGGAGCTTTTTCATTTTTAAAGCTGTCTTATCAACGTGTCTGAGTGCCCGCGTGCTGCGTCACATAGCATATGAGTGCTAATTCAACCCCCCCACCTCTCTCTCCCACCTACCCACTCCTCTACCCTCTCTTCACTACAGAGAAACCAGCCAGAAGCCAAAGTACACTATGATAAACGTCCCGTCTGTCTGTCTGTCTGTCTGTCTACAGTGCATTCGTAAAGAATTCAGACCCCTGACTAAAATTGTCCCTTTACTCTGTACCTTTGTTGATGCACCTCTGGCAGTGATTACAGCCTTGATTCTTCTTGGGTATGACGGTACAAGCTTGGCACACCTGTATTTGGGGAGTTTCTCCCATTCTTCTCTGCAGTTCCTCTCAAGCTCTGTCAGGTTGGATGGGGAGCGTTGCTGCACAAATATTGTTATACCTCTCCAGAGATGTTCGATCAGGTTGAAGTCCGGGCTCTGGCTGGGTCACTCAAGGACATTCAGAGACTTGTCCCGAAGTCACTCCTGCGTTGTCTTGGCTGTGTGCTTAGTGTGGTTGTCCTTTTGGAAGGTGAACCTTCCCACAGTCTGAAGTCCTGAGTGCTCTGGAGCAGGTTGACAGAGGAGAGGAGAATAAGCTGTTAGAGGAGGGTAGGAGAAGAGAAGAGAGGCTCAGAGGAGAAGAGAGACTGTCAGAGGAGATGATGAGAAGAGAGGCTGTCAGAGGAGATGAGGAGAGGAGAAGAGAGGCTCAGAGGAGGAGAGGAGAAGAACGACTGTCAGAGGAGATGAGGAGAAGAGAGGCTCAGAGGAGGAGAGGAGAAGAGAGGCTGTCAGAGGAGATGAGGAGAGGAGAAGAGAGGCAGAGGAGGAGAGGAGAGACTCTGAGGAGAGGAGAAGAGAGGCTGTCAGAGGAGATGAGAGGAGAAGAGAGTCTGTCAGAGGAGATGAGGAGAAGAGAGTCTGTCAGAGGAGATGAGGAGAGCAGAAGAGAGGCTGTCAGAGGAGATGAGGAGAGGAGAAGAGAGTCTGTCAGAGGAGATGAGGAGAGGAGAAGAGAGACTGTCAGAGGAGATGAGGAGAGGAGAAGAGAGGCTCAGAGGAGGAGAGGAGAAGAACGGCTGTCAGAGGAGAAGAGAGGCTGTCAGAGGAGCAGATTGACTGTCAGAGGAGATGAGGAGAGGAGAAGAGGCTGTCTGAGGAGAGGAGAAGAGAGGTTGTCAGAGTAGAAGAGAGGCTGTCAGAGGAAATGAGGAGAGGAGAGGCTGTCAGAGGAGAAGAGGCTGCCAGAGGAGAAGAGGAGAAGAGAGGCTGTCAGAGGAGATGAGGAGAAGAGAGGAGAGGCTGTTAGAGGAGATGAGAGGAGAAGAGAGGCTGACTGAGAATCAGTTGGCACCCTATTTATTTACCTGTGTGTTACAGCTTCTTGAACCTGGTAGTACCTCGCTGGTAGTACCTCGCTGGTAGTACCTCGCTGGTAGTACCTCGCTGGTAGTACCTCGCTGGTAGTACCTCGCTGGTAGTACCTCGTTGGTAGTACCTCGCTGGTAGTACCTCGCTGGTAGTACCTCGCTGGTAGTACCTCGTTGGTAGTACCTCGTTGGTAGTACCTCGCTGGTAGTACCTCGTTGGTAGTACCTCGCTGGTAGTACCTCGTTGGCAGTACCTCGCTGGCAGTACCTCGCTGGCAGTACCTCGCTGGTAGTACCTCGCTGGTAGTACCTCGCTGGTAGTACCTCGTTGGTAGTACCTCGCTGGTAGTACCTCGCTGGTAGTACCTCGTTGGTAGTACCTCGCTGGTAGTACCTCGCTGGTAGTACCTCACTGGTAGTACCTCGTTGGTAGTACCTGGTAGTACCTCGTTGGTAGTACCTCACTGGTAGTACCTCGTTGGTAGTACCTCGCTGGTAGTACCTCGTTGGTAGTACCTCGCTGGTAGTACCTCGCTGGTAGTACCTCGTTGGTAGTACCTCGTTGGTAGTACCTGGTAGTACCTCGTTGGTAGTACCTCGCTGGTAGTACCTCGTTGGTAGTACCTCGCTGGTAGTACCTCGTTGGTAGTACCTCGTTGGTAGTACCTCGCTGGTAGTACCTCGCTGGTAGTACCTCGCTGGTAGTACCTCGCTGGTAGTACCTCGCTGGTAGTACCTCGCTGGTAGTACCTCGCTGGTATGACCTCGCTGGTAGTACCTCGCTGGTAGTACCTCGTTGGTAGTACCTCGCTGGTAGTACCTCGTTGGTAGTACCTCGTTGGTAGTACCTCGTTGGTAGTACCTGGTAGTACCTCGTTGGTAGTACCTCGTTGGTAGTACCTCGCTGGTAGTACCTCGTTGGTAGTACCTCGCTGGTAGTACCTCGTTGGTAGTACCTCGTTGGTAGTACCTCGCTGGTAGTACCTCGCTGGTAGTACCTCGTTGGTAGTACCTCGCTGGTAGTACCTCGCTGGTAGTACCTCGCTGGTAGTACCTCGTTGGTAATACCTCGTTGGTAGTACCTCGCTGGTATTACCTCGCTGGTAGTACCCCGTTGGTAGTACCTCGTTGTGGGTTAGCTTGACTTGTTCACCTCCTTATGGGGTGGTAGGAGAGAGCTGGGAAGTCAGATATGACAGACTACTTTTTCTTCCTCTCTGTCTCTGTCTCTCTGTCTCTCTGTCTGTCTGTCTGTCTGTCTGTCTGTCTGTCTGTCTGTCTGTGTGTCTGTGTGTCTGTCTGTGTGTCTCTCTCTCTCTCGCTGTCTCTCTCTCGCTGTCTCTCTCGCTGTCTCTCTCTCGCTGTCTCTCTCTCGCTGTCTCTCTCTCTCTCTCTCGCTGTCTCTCTCTCTCTCTCTCGCTGTCTCTCTCTCTCTCTCTCTCTCTCTCTCTCTCTCTCTCTCTCTCTCTCTCTCTCTCTCTCTCTCTCTCTCTGTCTCTCTCTCTCTCTCGCTGTCTCTCTCTCTCTCTCGCTGTCTCTCTCTCTCTCTCGCTGTCTCTCTCTCTCTCTCGCTGTCTCTCTCTCTCTCTCGCTCTCTCTCTCTCTCTCTCTCTCTCTCTCTCTCTCTCTCTCTCTCTCTCTCTCCCCCCCCACAACCTCAGAGCAGTACTCCTAGTACGTCACTACATAAACTACACAGACTAGACTGTCAGATGATCTTAGATCAGCTGTGACATCTGAAACGTACTCTGTCTGAGGCCAATCATCGGCTATCCCTCGATTTGGTGTTGACACAGATCCGATTGCTACAGATGGCAGAAAGTGGTCTAAGTGAGTCACTTATTAGAGCAAGGAGACGGGGGACTCCCTTTGTATGTTGTTGTGCTGCTTGTCATGAAATTTAATTTAATTAAAGTGATTTAAAATGTCAAGTATTTTTGGACTGAAATAGATGACTGCATCCCAGGCAGACCATTATCACACCGAGACTAGACTGGCCCTATAGGCGTGTTTCTCACCGGGACCAGCTGATGGGTATATAATGATCTGTCAGGGATGTCGCGGAGCTAGGCAGAGAATCTCTCAATGGTCCCTGTCCTCATTGACATTATGTGTCTGTAACGTACGTTGTTTGTCTTCCAAATAGCCTCCTATCCCCTAGATAGTGCACTACTTTTCACCAGATTCCTGCTATGTGCTGTTTGAGCTGTACGTAGAGCATACTGGCTGTCTCTGTGACACAATTTCAACAACCTGTTTTATTGAATATATTTTTTTTTTTATTGACAACTTTTTCAGTTTTTGGCACCAGTGGATGATTTGGTCACAAAATAAATAAAAAAACAGGGCTATGAAACTTTGACCTGTTCACTGGACAACCTACTTTGTCCCACACCTGTTGTTTTCCATCCTCGCTCTCTCACCCTCATTTATTTCCTGAAGATTTCAAGGTGCCATGTGTTCTTTCCTGCAGGATCCTCTAGAGGGTTAATCAGAGATCAGAGTACATTACTATACAGACACAGGGTTAATCCGAGATCAGAGTACATTATTACTATACAGACACAGGGTTAATCAGAGATCAGAGTACATTAATACTATACAGACACAGGGTTAATCAGAGATCAGAGTACATTATTACTATACAGACACAGGGTTAATCAGAGATCAGAGTACATTACTATACAGACACAGGGTTAATCAGAGATCAGAGTACATTATTACTATACAGACACAGGGTTAATCAGAGATCAGAGTACATTACTATACAGACACAGGGTTAATCAGAGATCAGAGTACATTATTACTATACAGACACAGGGTTAATCAGGGATCAGAGTACATTATTACTATACAGACACAGGGTTAATCAGGGATCAGAGTACATTACTATACAGACACAGGGTTAATCAGAGATCAGAGTACATTATTACTATACAGACACAGGGTTAATCAGAGATCAGAGTACATTATTACTATACAGACACAGGGTTAATCAGAGATCAGAGTACATTACTGTACAGACACAGGGTTAATCAGAGATCAGAGTACATTATTACTATACAGACACAGGGTTAATCAGGGATCAGAGTACATTACTGTACAGACACAGGGTTAATCAGGGATCAGAGTACATTATTACTATACAGACACAGGGTTAATCAGGGATCAGAGTACATTACTATACAGACACAGGGTTAATCAGAGATCAGAGTACATTATTACTATACAGACACAGGGTTAATCAGAGATCAGAGTACATTACTGTACAGACACAGGGTTAATCAAAGATCAGAGTACATTATTACTATACAGACACAGGGTTAATCAGAGATCAGAGTACATTACTGTACAGACACAGGGTTAATCAGAGATCAGAGTACATTATTACTATACAGACACAGGGTTAATCAGGGATCAGAGTACATTACTGTACAGACACAGGGTTAATCAGGGATCAGAGTACATTATTACTATACAGACACAGGGTTAATCAGGGATCAGAGTACATTACTATACAGACACAGGGTTAATCAGGGATCAGAGTACATTATTACTATACAGACACAGGGTTAATCAGGGATCAGAGTACATTATTACTATACAGACACAGGGTTAATCAGAGATCAGAGTACATTATTACTATACAGACACAGGGTTAATCAGAGATCAGAGTACATTATTCCTATACAGACACAGGGTTAATCAGGGATCAGAGTACATTATTATTATAAAATGCCTTGTACCGTATAACCTCATTCAAACAGTTTGCAGAGTTTTTTTTTAAGAAAGAAGAAACATTGTTGAACCAACCAATAACACATGTGTATCTCACTGCCAAGTCAAACGGTCACTACTGCAAAGACCTAGTTATTTTGTGGCGCTGATAAAGTAATCTCTGAACATTATCATTTATTTCATGTGATTAGGGATTCATTTATTTCATGTGATTAGTGATTCATTTATTTCATGTGATTAGTGATTCATTTATTTCATGTGATTAGTGATTCACTTATTTCACGTGATTAGTGATTCACTTATTTCACGTGATTAGTGATTCACTTATTTCACGTGATTAGGGATTCACTTATTTCACGTGATTAGTGATTCATTTATTTCATGTGATTAGTGATTCACTTATTTCACGTGATTAGTGATTCACTTATTTCAGGTGATTAGTGATTCACTTATTTCACGTGATTAGGGATTCACTTATTTCACGTGATTAGTGATTCATTTATTTCATGTGATTAGTGATTCACTTATTTCACGTGATTAGTGATTCATTTATTTCATGTGATTAGTGATTCACTTATTTCACGTGATTAGTGATTCACTTATTTCATGTGATTAGTGATTCACTTATTTCACTTGATTAGTGATTCACTTATTTCATGTGATTAGTGATTCACTTATTTCACGTGATTAGGGATTCACTTATTTCACGTGATTAGGGATTCACTTATTTCACGTGATTCGGGATTCACTTATTTAATGTGATTAGTGATTCATTTATTTCATGTGATTAGTGATTCACTTATTTCACGTGATTAGGGATTCACTTATTTCACGTGATTAGTGATTCACTTATTTCACGTGATTAGTGATTCATTTATTTCATGTGATTAGTGATTCACTTATTTCATGTGATATTTTGTGGTGGAAAACTGAGTGGGTTGTACATAACATGTTACTGTTACCCAGAGATAGACAGGCTAGAATATTTAACAATAAAAAGAAGGACCGCAGTGAATTATTGTAACATTTGATTCGATTTTTGTTTGTGTCAAATAATCCCGTAAGGAATTGGTTGCCAAACGAGCGATTTGACACCAAAATACAATTTAATTAATTAATTCATTGTAGTTCAATATGTACTCTTTATGACAAAATGTTCAAATGATGTGAAATCAAATGTTTTTGTCGTTGTTGTAGACCACGTCACACTTCTCAAAAGGTACTGAATTGGTGGAACGAGCCGTTGGGCGGTGACGCGCTTTAGGATATCACACAAAGGGCAACAAGGGTTTGTTGAGATGGGGGGTGGGGGGTTTATCTTAGAGCCAAGACATCCAGCTCGTTAAGTGGGTGAAGTTGATTGACTGGTGTCTCTATAGTAGCGACCTATTCAGGACCCCCGTGAAGTGCCTTGATATTATATTTTGACTAATGAATGCAACTTTATATAAATCAGATGTATTTTATTCCCAGTCACACAACGAGAAGAGCCTTAGTTCTCTTTGAGAGAGAGAGAGAGAGAGAGAGAGAGAGAGAGAGAGAGAGAGAGAGAGAGAGAGAGAGAGAGAGAGAGAGAGAGAGAGAGAGAGAGAGAGAGAGAGAGAGAGAGAGAGAGAGAGAGAGAGAGAGAGAGAGAGAGAGAGAGAGAGAGAGAGAGAGAGAGAGAGAGAGAGAGAGAGAGAGAGAGAGAGAGAGAGAGAGATTCAGATTCAGATTCGGTGGTGGGGGCGGAAGCAGGAGGATTTGAGCAGATATTAAAATATGATTGCGTGTGGGCTTTTCTCTCTCTCTCTCTCCCCCTCTCTCCACAGGGAGAATGTAACAAACACGGGGTAATAAATAGCACAACACAGAGAAAGCAACAACATCAACAAAAAGGAAGATAGGGGGAAAAAAGCAGCTGACATATATAGTGATGGTGAAATATTTTCTAGTATCCTCAGCTGCATATAATACAACTGTTTCCTGTCTCACCATAGTCAGGTTGGGATATAATACAACTGTTTCCTGTCTCACCATAGTCAGGTTGGGATATAATACAACTGTTTCCTGTCTCACCATAGTCAGGTTGGGATATAATAAATACAACTGTTTCCTGTCTCACCATAGTCAGGTTGGGATATAATACAACTGTTTCCTGTCTCACCATAGTCAGGTTGGGATATAATACAACTGTTTCCTGTCTCACCATAGTCAGGTTGGGATATAATACAACTGTTTCCTGTCTCACCATAGTCAGGTTGGGATATAATACAACTGTTTCCTGTCTCACCATAGTCAGGTTGGGATATAATAAATACAACTGTTTCCTGTCTCACCATAGTCAGGTTGGGATATAATACAACTGTTTCCTGTCTCACCATAGTCAGGTTGGGATATAATACAACTGTTTCCTGTCTCACCATAGTCAGGTTGGGATATAATACAACTGTTTCCTGTCTCACCATAGTCAGGTTGGGATATAATACAACTGTTTCCTGTCTCACCATAGTCAGGTTGGGATATAATACAACTGTTTCCTGTCTCACCATAGTCAGGTTGGGATATAATACAACTGTTTCCTGTCTCACCATAGTCAGGTTGGGATATAATACAACTGTTTCCTGTCTCACCATAGTGAGGTTGGGATATTGTTAGCCTGTTTATAGATGTAGAATTGGACCGGTTACCTTTTATATTGACAGTATTTTGTCCCATTTGAGTCCAGGATCTCATCTCATTGGAATGATGATGCTTGTAGGCAAGCAGTCGGAAACAGGCGGAGTGATTTCCTTTTGGCCCAAAATGTTTTTAATAAAACAAATCAAGACTAATAAAAACAAATTGGGGGGGATTTTTTTTTTTTTGTCAAAAAAGTCTAAAATCACCAAGAACAATGTGTTTAATTTAATTTAAATCTGTTCCCAATTATTCCCACGAATACAGAACAGATGTTATCGCATTTCAATGTAATCAAGATATTAAATTATTGTTATTTTCAAATACAATCTCTTTTTGGGATTAGTGGTCAATTTGACGTTTTATAAATTATTAGAAATATGTTCCGGCCCCCAGACCATCCGCTCCGACAAAAATCGGCCCGCGGGTGAATCTAGTTGCTTCCCCCCTGGTGAATCTCGTTGCTTCCCCCCTGGTGAATCTCGTTGCTTCCCCCCTGGTGAATCTCGTTGCTTCCCCCCGGTGAATCTCGTTGCTTCCCCCCGGTGAATCTAGTTGCTTCCCCCCGGTGAATCTAGTTGCTTCCCCCCTGGTGAATCTAGTTGCTTCCCCCCTGGTGAATCTAGTTGCTTCCCCCCTGGTGAATCTAGTTGCTTCCCCCCTGGTGAATCTCGTTGCTTCCCCCCTGGTGAATCTCGTTGCTTCCCCCCTGGTGAATCTCGTTGCTTCCCCCCTGGTGAATCTCGTTGCTTCCCCCCTGGTGAATCTCGTTGCTTCCCCCCTGGTGAATCTAGTTGCTTCCCCCCTGGTGAATCTAGTTACTTCCCCCCTGGTGAATCTAGTTGCTTCCCTCCTGGTGAATCTCGTTGCTTCCCCCCTGGTGAATCTCGTTGCTTCCCCCCTGGTGAATCTCGTTGCTTCCCCCCTGGTGAATCTCGTTGCTTCCCCCCTGGTGAATCTCGTTGCTTCCCCCCTGGTGAATCTCGTTGCTTCCCCCCTGGTGAATCTAGTTGCTTCCCCCCTGGTGAATCTAGTTGCTTCCCCCCTGGTGAATCTAGTTGCTTCCCCCCTGGTGAATCTCGTTGCTTCCCCCCTGGTGAATCTCGTTGCTTCCCCCCTGGTGAATCTCGTTGCTTCCCCCCTGGTGAATCTCGTTGCTTCCCCCCGGTGAATCTAGTTGCTTCCCCCCGGTGAGTCTCGTTGCTTCCCCCCGGTGAGTCTCGTTGCTTCCCCCCGGTGAGTCTCGTTGCTTCCCCCCTGGTGAGTCTCGTTGCTTCCCCCCTGGTGAGTCTCGTTGCTTCCCCCCTGGTGAATCTCGTTGCTTCCCCCCTGGTGAGTCTCGTTGCTTCCCCTTGCTGTAGGCTATACTCATAAATATAAGGATCATTCTATGTGAATCTAGTTGATCATTTTATTTCTACAGCTTTGTACTATTGTATCTTTAGCTTACCGCTGTCATAGGCAGCTTTTGTATTCATCTACCGGAACAGTGTTTAAAGCTGGTTTCATATCTTGTTGTTGTTATCAAGTGGTTAACGTCATCCTCAAATAGGATAATATTCTGAAGATGGACCATCGTTCAGGGCTCCGGGAACACAGGAAGTCATTGTTAGTAACAGTATCAGCATCACAAGGTCTCTTCCTGTCATGTTTATTACGAGGCTTTTGGTTGTAAGAACTATTTTGAACTGGTCTTTCAGAAGTTGTTTTTTTAATTGAATAATGTTGTCAAGTAACACAGGAAGTCATTGTTAGTGACAGTATCACTAGATTTTCTGTTGATTTATCACAAGAGGACTGTTTATTACATGGTTTTTCAGTCTTACGAATGCCACTCCTTAACTGTTCGTAACTGTTGGAGTTGCATTTGACCGTTTGTATTATGTGGACATAACTAATGGCTCACAGCCATTCTGCGGCACTGTATTGGCCAGATCTGCTTTATGTTAGGCATTTTATTACATCAAACCTGTTTGTACTTGGTTAGGCGTTACAATGCGAGGAACCTTTCCCAGGCTGTGTCCGAGGAGGCATCCTATTCCCCACACTCTTAGGGGGGAAAAGGTACTATCTAGAACCTGAACGGGTTCTTTGGCTGTCCCCATAGGAGAACCCTTTGAAGAACCCTTTGTGGTTCCATGTAGAACCCTTTGTGGTTCCATGTAGAACCCTTTGTGGTTCCATGTAGAACCATTTTGGGTTCCATGTAGAACCCTTTTGGGTTCCATGTAGAACCATGTTGTGTTCCATGTAGAACCATTTTGGGTTCCATGTAGAACCCTTTTGGGTTCCATGTAGAACCCTGTTGTGTTCCGTGTAGAAATATTTTGGGTTCCATGTAGAACTATTTTGGGTTCCATGTAGAACCCTTTCCTACGTGGAACCAAAAAGGTTTCTCCTATAGGGACAGCTGAATAACTGAATAACGTTTTATAGGACAAGAGGGGGCTCTGGTCAAAAGTAGTGCACTATATAGGGCATAGGTTGTTATTTATGAGGATTTGGGATAACCAGAGATGCAGCCTGACCTACAGTTGATTAAATACAGCATCGTACCCAGAGATACAGCCTGATCTACAGTTGATTAAATACAGCATCGTAACCATAGATACAGCCTGATCTACAGTTGATTAAATACAGCATCGTAACCATAGATACAGCCTGATCTACAGTTTATTAAATACAGCATCGTAACCATAGATACAGCCTGATCTACAGTTTATTAAATACAGCATCGTACCCAGAGATACAGCCTGACCTACAGTTTATTAAATACAGCATCGTAACCATAGATACAGCCTGATCTACAGTTGATTAAATACAGCATCGTAACCATAGATACAGCCTGACCTACAGTTTATTAAATACAGCATCGTAACCATAGATACAGCCTGACCTACAGTTTATTAAATACAGCATCGTACCCAGAGATACAGCCTGATCTACAGTTGATTAAATACAGCATCGTAACCATAGATACAGCCTGATCTACAGTTGATTAAATACAGCATCGTAACCATAGATACAGCCTGATCTACAGTTTATTAAATACAGCATCGTAACCAT
>NC_092101.1:53242095-53312095 GCF_045679555.1 Salvelinus alpinus
GTGTTCTGACCACCAGTGGGTCTAACTAACTACCCTAGGGTAGGTTGGGCCTGTGTTCTGACCACCAGTGGGTCTAACTAACTGCCCTAGGGTAGGTTGGGCCCGTGTTCTGACCACCAGTGGGTCTAACTAACTACCCTAGGGTAGGTTGGGCCCGTGTTCTGATCACCAGAGGGTCTAACTAACTACCCTAGGGTAGGTTGGGCCCGTGTTCTGACCACCAGAGGGTCTAACTAACTACCCTAGGGTAGGTTGGGCCCGTGTTCTGGGTGATCGGTGTGGCTCATCCTGTGCCAGTGTAGGCCTCTAGCCAGGATCCAGGTGCCTCCCTCCATCAGAACCCACTCCTCCTCCTCCTCCTCCAGGATCAGATAACCACGAAACCAAGTTCACACGTGGTTCTTTATGTCAGGCATTAGAACTGGCGTTAGAACTGGTATGGGACTCAAGGAAAAATTAACATTGTCGTTACAGAGGTGGAAGTTTTAAATCCATGTTTTGAGACTTTGTCCTTCAATCAGGCATGACAATGACACAAAGACAAGTGTATCTCATGGTCTTAGGAGTTACTTGAAACCTAGGACAGTGGCTTGAAACCTTTGGAATGCTTCAATATGTCCCTTCGGAATGCTTCAATATGTCCCTTCGGAATGCTTCAATATGTCCCTTCGGAATGCTTCAATATGTCCCTTCGGAATGCTTCAATATGTCCCTTCAGAATGCTTCAATATGTCCCTTCGGAATGCTTCAATATGTCCCTTCGGAATGCTTCAATATGTCCCTTCGGAATGCTTCAATATGTCCCTTCGGAATGCTTCAATATGTCCCTTCAGAATGCTTCAATATGTCCCTTCAGAATGCTTCAATATGTCCCTTCGGAATGCTTCAATATGTCCCTTCGGAATGCTTCAATATGTCCCTTCGGAATGCTTCAATATGTCCCTTCAGAATGCTTCAATATGTCCCTTCGGAATGCTTCAATATGTCCCTTCGGAATGCTTCAATATGTCCCTTCGGGATGCTTCAATATGTCCCTTCGGGATGCTTCAATATGTCCCTTCGGAATGCTTCAATATGTCCCTTCGGGATGCTTCAATATGTCCCTTCGGAATGCTTCAATATGTCCCTTCGGAATGCTTCAATATGTCCCTTCGGAATGCTTCAATATGTCCCTTCGGGATGCTTCAATATGTCCCTTCGGGATGCTTCAATATGTCCCTTTGGAATGCTTCAATATGTCCCTTTGGAATGCTTCAATATGTCCCTTCGGGATGCTTCAATATGTCCCTTCGGGATGTTTCAATATGTCCCTTCAGAATGCTTCAATATGTCAATTCGGGATGCTTCAATATGTCAATTCGGGATGCTTCAATATGTCCCTTCAGAATGCTTTAATATGTCAGAATGCTTCAGAATGCTTCAATATGTCCCTTCAGAATGCTTCAATATGTCCCTTCAGAATGCTTCAATATGTCAATTCGGGATGCTTCAATATGTCAATTCGGGATGCTTCAATATGTCCCTTCAGAATGCTTTAATATGTCAGAATGCTTCAGAATGCTTCAATATGTCCCTTCAGAATGCTTCAATATGTCCCTTCAGAATGCTTCAATATGTCCCTTCAGAATGTTTCAATATGTCCCTTCAGAATGTTTCAATATGTCCCTTCAGAATGCTTCAATATGTCAATTCGGAATGCTTCAATATGTCCCTTCGGAATGCTTCAATATGTCCCTTCGGAATGCTTCAATATGTCCCTTCGGGATGCTTCAATATGTCCCTTCAGGATGCTTCAATATGTCCATTCGGAATGATTCAATATGTCCCTTCGGAATGCTTCAATATGTCCCTTCGGAATGCTTCAATATGTCCCTTCGGAATGATTCAATATGTCCCTTCGGAATGCTTCAATATGTCCCTTCGGAATGCTTCAATATGTCCCTTCGGAATGCTTCAATATGTCCCTTCGGAATGTTTCAATATGTCCATTCGGAATGCTTCATTATGTCCCTTCGGAATGCTTCAATATGACCCTTCAGAATGCTTCAATATGTCAATTTCTGAATGCTTCAATATGTCAATTTCTGAAAGCTTCAATATGTCCCTTCAGAATGCTTCAATATGTCCCTTCAGAATGCTTCAATATGTCCCTTCACAATGCTCCAATATGTCAATTTGGAATGCTTCAATATGTCCCTTCAGAATGCTTCAATATGTCCCTTCGGAATGCTTCAATATGTCCCTTTGGAATGCTTCAATATGTCCCTTCGGAATGCTTCAATATGTCCCTTCGGAATGCTTCAATATGTCCCTTCGGAATGCTTCAATATGTCCCTTCGGGATGCTTCAATATGTCCCTTCGGGATGCTTCAATATGTCCCTTCGGGATACTTCAATATGTCCCTTCAGAATGCTTCAATATGTCAATTCGGGATGCTTCAATATGTCAATTCGGGATGCTTCAATATGTCCCTTCAGAATGCTTTAATATGTCAGAATGCTTCAGAATGCTTCAATATGTCCCTTCAGAATGCTTCAATATGTCCCTTCAGAATGCTTCAATATGTCAATTCGGGATGCTTCAATATGTCAATTCGGGATGCTTCAATATGTCCCTTCAGAATGCTTTAATATGTCAGAATGCTTCAGAATGCTTCAATATGTCCCTTCAGAATGCTTCAATATGTCCCTTCAGAATGTTTCAATATGTCCCTTCAGAATGTTTCAATATGTCAATTCGGAATGCTTCAATATGTCAATTCGGAATGCTTCAATATGTCCCTTCGGAATGCTTCAATATGTCCCTTCGGAATGCTTCAATATGTCCCTTCGGAATGCTTCAATATGTCCCTTCGGAATGCTTCAATATGTCCCTTCGGAATGCTTCAATATGTCCCTTCGGAATGCTTCAATATGTCCCTTCGGAATGCTTCAATATGTCCCTTCGGAATGCTTCAATATGTCCCTTCGGAATGCTTCAATATGTCCCTTCGGAATGCTTCAATATGTCCCTTCGGAATGCTTCAATATGTCCCTTCGGAATGCTTCAATATGTCCCTTCGGAATGCTTCAATATGTCCCTTCGGAATGCTTCAATATGTCCCTTCGGAATGCTTCAATATGTCCCTTCGGAATGCTTCAATATGTCCCTTCGGGATGCTTCAATATGTCCCTTCGGAATGCTTCAATATGTCCCTTCGGGATGCTTCAATATGTCCCTTCGGGATGCTTCAATATGTCCCTTTGGAATGCTTCAATATGTCCCTTTGGAATGCTTCAATATGTCCCTTCGGGATGCTTCAATATGTCCCTTCGGGATGCTTCAATATGTCCCTTCAGAATGCTTCAATATGTCAATTCGGGATGCTTCAATATGTCAATTCGGGATGCTTCAATATGTCCCTTCAGAATGCTTTAATATGTCAGAATGCTTCAGAATGCTTCAATATGTCCCTTCGGAATGCTTCAATATGTCCCTTCGGAATGCTTCAATATGTCCCTTCAGAATGCTTCAATATGTCCCTTCGGAATGCTTCAATATGTCCCTTCGGAATGCTTCAATATGTCCCTTCGGAATGCTTCAATATGTCCCTTCAGGATGCTTCAATATGTCCCTTCGGAATGCTTCAATATGTCCCTTCAGAATGCTTCAATATGTCAATTCGGGATGCTTCAATATGTCAATTCGGGATGCTTCAATATGTCCCTTCAGAATGCTTTAATATGTCAGAATGCTTCAGAATGCTTCAATATGTCCCTTCAGAATGCTTCAATATGTCCCTTCAGAATGCTTCAATATGTCCCTTCAGAATGCTTCAATATGTCCCTTCGGAATGCTTCAATATGTCCCTTCGGAATGCTTCAATATGTCCCTTCGGAATGCTTCAATATGTCCCTTCGGAATGCTTCAATATGTCCCTTCGGAATGCTTCAATATGTCCCTTCGGAATGCTTCAATATGTCCCTTCGGGATGCTTCAATATGTCCCTTCGGAATGCTTCAATATGTCCCTTCGGGATGCTTCAATATGTCCCTTCGGAATGCTTCAATATGTCCCTTCGGAATGCTTCAATATGTCCCTTCGGAATGCTTCAATATGTCCCTTCGGAATGCTTCAATATGTCCCTTCGGGATGCTTCAATATGTCCCTTCGGGATGCTTCAATATGTCCCTTTGGAATGCTTCAATATGTCCCTTTGGAATGCTTCAATATGTCCCTTCGGGATGCTTCAATATGTCCCTTCGGGATGCTTCAATATGTCCCTTCAGAATGCTTCAATATGTCAATTCGGGATGCTTCAATATGTCAATTCGGGATGCTTCAATATGTCCCTTCAGAATGCTTTAATATGTCAGAATGCTTCAGAATGCTTCAATATGTCCCTTCAGAATGCTTCAATATGTCCCTTCAGAATGCTTCAATATGTCAATTCGGGATGCTTCAATATGTCAATTCGGGATGCTTCAATATGTCCCTTCAGAATGCTTTAATATGTCAGAATGCTTCAGAATGCTTCAATATGTCCCTTCAGAATGCTTCAATATGTCCCTTCAGAATGCTTCAATATGTCCCTTCAGAATGCTTCAATATGTCCCTTCGGAATGCTTCAATATGTCCCTTCGGAATGCTTCAATATGTCCCTTCGGAATGCTTCAATATGTCCCTTCGGAATGCTTCAATATGTCCCTTCGGAATGCTTCAATATGTCCCTTCGGAATGCTTCAATATGTCCCTTCGGGATGCTTCAATATGTCCCTTCGGAATGCTTCAATATGTCCCTTCGGGATGCTTCAATATGTCCCTTCGGAATGCTTCAATATGTCCCTTCGGAATGCTTCAATATGTCCCTTCGGAATGCTTCAATATGTCCCTTCGGAATGCTTCAATATGTCCCTTCGGGATGCTTCAATATGTCCCTTCGGGATGCTTCAATATGTCCCTTTGGAATGCTTCAATATGTCCCTTTGGAATGCTTCAATATGTCCCTTCGGGATGCTTCAATATGTCCCTTCGGGATGCTTCAATATGTCCCTTCGGAATGCTTCAATATGTCCCTTCGGAATGCTTCAATATGTCCCTTCGGAATGCTTCAATATGTCCCTTCGGAATGCTTCAATATGTCCCTTCGGAATGCTTCAATATGTCCCTTCGGGATGCTTCAATATGTCCCTTCGGAATGCTTCAATATGTCCCTTCGGGATGCTTCAATATGTCCCTTCGGAATGCTTCAATATGTCCCTTCGGAATGCTTCAATATGTCCCTTCGGAATGCTTCAATATGTCCCTTCGGAATGCTTCAATATGTCCCTTCGGGATGCTTCAATATGTCCCTTCGGGATGCTTCAATATGTCCCTTTGGAATGCTTCAATATGTCCCTTTGGAATGCTTCAATATGTCCCTTCGGGATGCTTCAATATGTCCCTTCGGGATGCTTCAATATGTCCCTTCGGGATGCTTCAATATGTCCCTTTGGAATGCTTCAATATGTCCCTTTGGAATGCTTCAATATGTCCCTTCAGGATGCTTCAATATGTCCCTTCGGGATGCTTCAATATGTCCCTTCAGAATGCTTCAATATGTCAATTCGGGATGCTTCAATATGTCAATTCGGGATGCTTCAATATGTCCCTTCAGAATGCTTTAATATGTCAGAATGCTTCAGAATGCTTCAATATGTCCCTTCGGAATGCTTCAATATGTCCCTTCGGAATGCTTCAATATGTCCCTTCAGAATGCTTCAATATGTCCCTTCGGAATGCTTCAATATGTCCCTTCGGAATGCTTCAATATGTCCCTTCGGAATGCTTCAATATGTCCCTTCGGGATGCTTCAATATGTCCCTTCGGAATGCTTCAATATGTCCCTTCGGGATGCTTCAATATGTCCCTTCGGGATGCTTCAATATGTCCCTTCGGAATGCTTCAATATGTCCCTTCGGAATGCTTCAATATGTCCCTTCGGGATGCTTCAATATGTCCCTTCGGGATGCTTCAATATGTCCCTTTGGAATGCTTCAATATGTCCCTTTGGAATGCTTCAATATGTCCCTTCGGGATGCTTCAATATGTCCCTTCGGGATGCTTCAATATGTCCCTTCGGGATGCTTCAATATGTCCCTTCAGAATGCTTTAATATGTCAGAATGCTTCAATATGTCAATTCGGGATGCTTCAATATGTCAATTCGGGATGCTTCAATATGTCCCTTCAGAATGCTTTAATATGTCAGAATGCTTCAGAATGCTTCAATATGTCCCTTCAGAATGCTTCAATATGTCCCTTCAGAATGCTTCAATATGTCAATTCGGGATGCTTCAATATGTCAATTCGGGATGCTTCAATATGTCCCTTCAGAATGCTTTAATATGTCAGAATGCTTCAGAATGCTTCAATATGTCCCTTCAGAATGCTTCAATATGTCCCTTCAGAATGCTTCAATATGTCCCTTCAGAATGTTTCAATATGTCCCTTCAGAATGTTTCAATATGTCCCTTCAGAATGCTTCAATATGTCAATTCGGAATGCTTCAATATGTCCCTTCGGGATGCTTCAATATGTCCCTTCGGAATGCTTCAATATGTCCCTTCGGGATGCTTCAATATGTCCCTTCGGGATGCTTCAATATGTCCATTCGGAATGATTCAATATGTCCCTTCGGAATGCTTCAATATGTCCCTTCGGAATGCTTCAATATGTCCCTTCGGAATGCTTCAATATGTCCCTTCGGAATGATTCAATATGTCCCTTCGGAATGATTCAATATGTCCCTTCGGAATGCTTCAATATGTCCCTTCACAATGCTCCAATATGTCAATTTGGAATGCTTCAATATGTCCCTTCAGAATGCTTCAATATGTCCCTTCGGAATGCTTCAATATGTCCCTTTGGAATGCTTCAATATGTCCCTTCGGAATGCTTCAATATGTCCCTTCGGAATGCTTCAATATGTCCCTTCGGAATGCTTCAATATGTCCCTTCGGAATGCTTCAATATGTCCCTTCGGGATGCTTCAATATGTCCCTTCGGGATGCTTCAATATGTCCCTTCGGGATACTTCAATATGTCCCTTCAGGATGCTTCAATATGTCCATTCGGAATGATTCAATATGTCCCTTCGGAATGCTTCAATATGTCCCTTCGGAATGCTTCAATATGTCCCTTCGGAATGCTTCAATATGTCCCTTCGGAATGATTCAATATGTCCCTTCGGAATGATTCAATATGTCCCTTCGGAATGCTTCAATATGTCCCTTCACAATGCTCCAATATGTCAATTTGGAATGCTTCAATATGTCCCTTCAGAATGCTTCAATATGTCCCTTCGGAATGCTTCAATATGTCCCTTTGGAATGCTTCAATATGTCCCTTCGGAATGCTTCAATATGTCCCTTCGGAATGCTTCAATATGTCCCTTCGGAATGCTTCAATATGTCCCTTCGGGATGCTTCAATATGTCCCTTCGGGATGCTTCAATATGTCCCTTCGGGATACTTCAATATGTCCCTTCAGAATGCTTCAATATGTCAATTCGGGATGCTTCAATATGTCAATTCGGGATGCTTCAATATGTCCCTTCAGAATGCTTTAATATGTCAGAATGCTTCAGAATGCTTCAATATGTCCCTTCAGAATGCTTCAATATGTCCCTTCAGAATGCTTCAATATGTCAATTCGGGATGCTTCAATATGTCAATTCGGGATGCTTCAATATGTCCCTTCAGAATGCTTTAATATGTCAGAATGCTTCAGAATGCTTCAATATGTCCCTTCAGAATGCTTCAATATGTCCCTTCAGAATGCTTCAATATGTCCCTTCGGAATGCTTCAATATGTCCCTTCGGAATGCTTCAATATGTCCCTTCGGAATGCTTCAATATGTCCCTTCGGAATGCTTCAATATGTCCCTTCGGAATGCTTCAATATGTCCCTTCGGAATGCTTCAATATGTCCCTTCGGAATGCTTCAATATGTCCCTTCGGGATGCTTCAATATGTCCCTTCGGGATGCTTCAATATGTCCCTTCGGAATGCTTCAATATGTCCCTTTGGAATGCTTCAATATGTCCCTTCGGAATGATTCAATATGTCCCTTCGGAATGATTCAATATGTCCCTTCGGAATGCTTCAATATGTCCCTTCACAATGCTCCAATATGTCAATTTGGAATGCTTCAATATGTCCCTTCAGAATGCTTCAATATGTCCCTTCGGAATGCTTCAATATGTCCCTTTGGAATGCTTCAATATGTCCCTTCGGAATGCTTCAATATGTCCCTTCGGAATGCTTCAATATGTCCCTTCGGAATGCTTCAATATGTCCCTTCGGAATGCTTCAATATGTCCCTTCGGGATGCTTCAATATGTCCCTTCGGGATGCTTCAATATGTCCCTTCGGGATACTTCAATATGTCCCTTCAGGATGCTTCAATATGTCCATTCGGAATGATTCAATATGTCCCTTCGGAATGCTTCAATATGTCCCTTCGGAATGCTTCAATATGTCCCTTCGGAATGCTTCAATATGTCCCTTCGGAATGATTCAATATGTCCCTTCGGAATGATTCAATATGTCCCTTCGGAATGCTTCAATATGTCCCTTCACAATGCTCCAATATGTCAATTTGGAATGCTTCAATATGTCCCTTCAGAATGCTTCAATATGTCCCTTCGGAATGCTTCAATATGTCCCTTTGGAATGCTTCAATATGTCCCTTCGGAATGCTTCAATATGTCCCTTCGGAATGCTTCAATATGTCCCTTCGGAATGCTTCAATATGTCCCTTCGGGATGCTTCAATATGTCCCTTCGGGATGCTTCAATATGTCCCTTCGGGATACTTCAATATGTCCCTTCAGAATGCTTCAATATGTCAATTCGGGATGCTTCAATATGTCAATTCGGGATGCTTCAATATGTCCCTTCAGAATGCTTTAATATGTCAGAATGCTTCAGAATGCTTCAATATGTCCCTTCAGAATGCTTCAATATGTCCCTTCAGAATGCTTCAATATGTCAATTCGGGATGCTTCAATATGTCAATTCGGGATGCTTCAATATGTCCCTTCAGAATGCTTTAATATGTCAGAATGCTTCAGAATGCTTCAATATGTCCCTTCAGAATGCTTCAATATGTCCCTTCAGAATGCTTCAATATGTCCCTTCGGAATGCTTCAATATGTCCCTTCGGAATGCTTCAATATGTCCCTTCGGAATGCTTCAATATGTCCCTTCGGGATGCTTCAATATGTCCCTTCGGAATGCTTCAATATGTCCCTTCGGAATGCTTCAATATGTCCCTTCGGAATGCTTCAATATGTCCCTTCGGGATGCTTCAATATGTCCCTTCGGGATGCTTCAATATGTCCCTTCGGAATGCTTCAATATGTCCCTTTGGAATGCTTCAATATGTCCCTTCGGGATGCTTCAATATGTCCCTTCGGGATGCTTCAATATGTCCCTTCAGAATGCTTCAATATGTCAATTCGGGATGCTTCAATATGTCAATTCGGGATGCTTCAATATGTCCCTTCAGAATGCTTTAATATGTCAGAATGCTTCAGAATGCTTCAATATGTCCCTTCAGAATGCTTCAATATGTCCCTTCAGAATGCTTCAATATGTCAATTCGGGATGCTTCAATATGTCAATTCGGGATGCTTCAATATGTCCCTTCAGAATGCTTTAATATGTCAGAATGCTTCAGAATGCTTCAATATGTCCCTTCAGAATGCTTCAATATGTCCCTTCAGAATGCTTCAATATGTCCCTTCAGAATGTTTCAATATGTCCCTTCAGAATGTTTCAATATGTCCCTTCAGAATGCTTCAATATGTCAATTCGGAATGCTTCAATATGTCCCTTCGGGATGCTTCAATATGTCCCTTCGGAATGCTTCAATATGTCCCTTCGGGATGCTTCAATATGTCCCTTCGGGATGCTTCAATATGTCCATTCGGAATGATTCAATATGTCCCTTCGGAATGCTTCAATATGTCCCTTCGGAATGCTTCAATATGTCCCTTCGGAATGCTTCAATATGTCCCTTCGGAATGATTCAATATGTCCCTTCGGAATGATTCAATATGTCCCTTCGGAATGCTTCAATATGTCCCTTCACAATGCTCCAATATGTCAATTTGGAATGCTTCAATATGTCCCTTCAGAATGCTTCAATATGTCCCTTCGGAATGCTTCAATATGTCCCTTTGGAATGCTTCAATATGTCCCTTCGGAATGCTTCAATATGTCCCTTCGGAATGCTTCAATATGTCCCTTCGGAATGCTTCAATATGTCCCTTCGGAATGCTTCAATATGTCCCTTCGGAATGCTTCAATATGTCCCTTCGGGATGCTTCAATATGTCCCTTCGGGATGCTTCAATATGTCCCTTCGGGATACTTCAATATGTCCCTTCAGGATGCTTCAATATGTCCATTCGGAATGATTCAATATGTCCCTTCGGAATGCTTCAATATGTCCCTTCGGAATGCTTCAATATGTCCCTTCGGAATGCTTCAATATGTCCCTTCGGAATGATTCAATATGTCCCTTCGGAATGATTCAATATGTCCCTTCGGAATGCTTCAATATGTCCCTTCACAATGCTCCAATATGTCAATTTGGAATGCTTCAATATGTCCCTTCAGAATGCTTCAATATGTCCCTTCGGAATGCTTCAATATGTCCCTTTGGAATGCTTCAATATGTCCCTTCGGAATGCTTCAATATGTCCCTTCGGAATGCTTCAATATGTCCCTTCGGAATGCTTCAATATGTCCCTTCGGGATGCTTCAATATGTCCCTTCGGGATGCTTCAATATGTCCCTTCGGGATACTTCAATATGTCCCTTCAGAATGCTTCAATATGTCAATTCGGGATGCTTCAATATGTCAATTCGGGATGCTTCAATATGTCCCTTCAGAATGCTTTAATATGTCAGAATGCTTCAGAATGCTTCAATATGTCCCTTCAGAATGCTTCAATATGTCCCTTCAGAATGCTTCAATATGTCAATTCGGGATGCTTCAATATGTCAATTCGGGATGCTTCAATATGTCCCTTCAGAATGCTTTAATATGTCAGAATGCTTCAGAATGCTTCAATATGTCCCTTCAGAATGCTTCAATATGTCCCTTCAGAATGCTTCAATATGTCAATTCGGGATGCTTCAATATGTCAATTCGGGATGCTTCAATATGTCCCTTCAGAATGCTTTAATATGTCAGAATGCTTCAGAATGCTTCAATATGTCCCTTCGGAATGCTTCAATATGTCCCTTCGGAATGCTTCAATATGTCCCTTCAGAATGCTTCAATATGTCCCTTCGGAATGCTTCAATATGTCCCTTCGGAATGCTTCAATATGTCCCTTCGGAATGCTTCAATATGTCCCTTCGGGATGCTTCAATATGTCCCTTCGGAATGCTTCAATATGTCCCTTCGGGATGCTTCAATATGTCCCTTCGGGATGCTTCAATATGTCCCTTCGGAATGCTTCAATATGTCCCTTCGGAATGCTTCAATATGTCCCTTCGGGATGCTTCAATATGTCCCTTCGGGATGCTTCAATATGTCCCTTTGGAATGCTTCAATATGTCCCTTTGGAATGCTTCAATATGTCCCTTCGGGATGCTTCAATATGTCCCTTCGGGATGCTTCAATATGTCCCTTCAGAATGCTTCAATATGTCAATTCGGGATGCTTCAATATGTCAATTCGGGATGCTTCAATATGTCCCTTCAGAATGCTTTAATATGTCAGAATGCTTCAGAATGCTTCAATATGTCCCTTCAGAATGCTTCAATATGTCCCTTCAGAATGCTTCAATATGTCAATTCGGGATGCTTCAATATGTCAATTCGGGATGCTTCAATATGTCCCTTCAGAATGCTTTAATATGTCAGAATGCTTCAGAATGCTTCAATATGTCCCTTCAGAATGCTTCAATATGTCCCTTCAGAATGCTTCAATATGTCCCTTCAGAATGTTTCAATATGTCCCTTCAGAATGTTTCAATATGTCCCTTCAGAATGCTTCAATATGTCAATTCGGAATGCTTCAATATGTCCCTTCGGGATGCTTCAATATGTCCCTTCGGAATGCTTCAATATGTCCCTTCGGGATGCTTCAATATGTCCCTTCAGGATGCTTCAATATGTCCATTCGGAATGATTCAATATGTCCCTTCGGAATGCTTCAATATGTCCCTTCGGAATGCTTCAATATGTCCCTTCGGAATGCTTCAATATGTCCCTTCGGAATGATTCAATATGTCCCTTCGGAATGATTCAATATGTCCCTTCGGAATGCTTCAATATGTCCCTTCACAATGCTCCAATATGTCAATTTGGAATGCTTCAATATGTCCCTTCAGAATGCTTCAATATGTCCCTTCGGAATGCTTCAATATGTCCCTTTGGAATGCTTCAATATGTCCCTTCGGAATGCTTCAATATGTCCCTTCGGAATGCTTCAATATGTCCCTTCGGAATGCTTCAATATGTCCCTTCGGAATGCTTCAATATGTCCCTTCGGGATGCTTCAATATGTCCCTTCGGGATGCTTCAATATGTCCCTTCGGGATACTTCAATATGTCCCTTCAGGATGCTTCAATATGTCCATTCGGAATGATTCAATATGTCCCTTCGGAATGCTTCAATATGTCCCTTCGGAATGCTTCAATATGTCCCTTCGGAATGCTTCAATATGTCCCTTCGGAATGATTCAATATGTCCCTTCGGAATGATTCAATATGTCCCTTCGGAATGCTTCAATATGTCCCTTCACAATGCTCCAATATGTCAATTTGGAATGCTTCAATATGTCCCTTCAGAATGCTTCAATATGTCCCTTCGGAATGCTTCAATATGTCCCTTTGGAATGCTTCAATATGTCCCTTCGGAATGCTTCAATATGTCCCTTCGGAATGCTTCAATATGTCCCTTCGGAATGCTTCAATATGTCCCTTCGGGATGCTTCAATATGTCCCTTCGGGATGCTTCAATATGTCCCTTCGGGATACTTCAATATGTCCCTTCAGAATGCTTCAATATGTCAATTCGGGATGCTTCAATATGTCAATTCGGGATGCTTCAATATGTCCCTTCAGAATGCTTTAATATGTCAGAATGCTTCAGAATGCTTCAATATGTCCCTTCAGAATGCTTCAATATGTCCCTTCAGAATGCTTCAATATGTCAATTCGGGATGCTTCAATATGTCAATTCGGGATGCTTCAATATGTCCCTTCAGAATGCTTTAATATGTCAGAATGCTTCAGAATGCTTCAATATGTCCCTTCAGAATGCTTCAATATGTCCCTTCAGAATGCTTCAATATGTCCCTTCAGAATGTTTCAATATGTCCCTTCAGAATGTTTCAATATGTCCCTTCAGAATGCTTCAATATGTCAATTCGGAATGCTTCAATATGTCCCTTCAGGATGCTTCAATATGTCCATTCGGAATGATTCAATATGTCCCTTCGGAATGCTTCAATATGTCCCTTCGGAATGCTTCAATATGTCCCTTCGGAATGCTTCAATATGTCCCTTCGGAATGCTTCAATATGTCCCTTCGGAATGCTTCAATATGTCCCTTCGGAATGTTTCAATATGTCCATTCGGAATGCTTCATTATGTCCCTTCGGAATGCTTCAATATGACCCTTCAGAATGCTTCAATATGTCAATTTCTGAATGCTTCAATATGTCAATTTCTGAAAGCTTCAATATGTCCCTTCAGAATGCTTCAATATGTCCCTTCAGAATGCTTCAATATGTCCCTTCGGAATGCTTCAATATGTCCCTTCGGAATGTTTCAATATGTCCATTCGGAATGCTTCATTATGTCCCTTCGGAATGCTTCAATATGACCCTTCAGAATGCTTCAATATGTCAATTTCTGAATGCTTCAATATGTCAATTTCTGAAAGCTTCAATATGTCCCTTCAGAATGCTTCAATATGTCCCTTCACAATGCTCCAATATGTCAATTTGGAATGCTTCAATATGTCCCTTCAGAATGCTTCAATATGTCCCTTCGGAATGCTTCAATATGTCCCTTCGGAATGCTTCAATATGTCCCTTCGGAATGCTCCAATATGTCAATTTGGAATGCTTCAATATGTCCCTTCGGAATTCTTCAATATGTCCCTTCGGAATGCTTCAATATGTCAATTTGGAATGCTTCAATATGTCCCTTCAGAATGCTTCAATATGTCCCTTCGGAATGCTCCAATATGTCAATTTGGAATGTTTCAATATGTCCCTTCGGAATGCTTCAATATGTCCCTTCGGAATGCTTCAATATGTCCCTTCGGAATGCTTCAATATGTCAATTTGGAATGCTTCAATATGTCCCTTCGGAATGCTTCAATATGTCCCTTCGGAATGCTTCAATATGTCCCTTCGGAATGCTTCAATATGTCCCTTCGGAATGCTTCAATATGTCAATTTGGAATGCTTCAATATGTCCCTTCGGAATGCTTCAATATGTCCCTTCAGAATGCTTCAATATGTCCCTTCAGGATGCTTCAATATGTCCCTTCAGGATGCTTCAATATATCCATTCGGAATGCTTCAATATGTCCCTTCGGAATGCTTCAATGATGGACACAGAGGTTGATCTTACACCACACTGATGCTTTTACTGGCTGGATCTGCTGTGCTGTTTAGGACTCTGTCACTGTCCTTGTCAATCATCTATCAAACTGACTCCAATGGTACACGACATCAAATCAGATTATATTTGGCACATGCGCCGAATACAACAAGTGTAGACCTTACCGTGAAATGCTTACTTTACAAACCTTTAACCAACAATGCAGTTCAAGAAATAAGAGTTAAGAAAATATTTACCAAATAAACTAAAGTCAAATAATTATAATGTAACACAATAAAACAAAAATACCGAGGCTGTTTACAGGGTATTACGGTACAGAGTCAATGTGGAGGCTATATACAGGGTATTACGGTACAGAGTCAATGTGGAGGCTATATACAGGGTGTTACGGTACAGAGTCAATGTGGAGGCTGTATACAGGAGGTACCGGTACCAAGTAAGTGTGGAGGCTATATACAGGGGGTACTACTACCGAGTCAATGTGGAGGCTATATACAGGGGGTACCGGTACCGAGTCAATGTGGAGGCTATATACAGAGGCTACCGGTCCCAAGTCAATGTGTGGGGGTACAGGTTAGTCGAGGTAATTTGTTCAGTAGGTAGGGGTGAAGTGACTATGCATAGATAATAAACAGCGAGTAGCAGCAGTGTACAAAACAAATGTGGGGGGGGGTCAATGTAAATAGTTCAGGTGACCATTTTATTAATTGTTCAGGAGTCTTATGGCTTGGGGGTAGAAGCGGTTAAGGAGCCTTTTGGACCTAGACTTGGCACTCCGGTACCGCTTGCTGTGCGGTAGCAGAGAAAACAGTCTATGACTAGGGTGACTGGAGTCTTTGAGAATTTTTAGGGTCTTCCTCTGACACCGCCTGGTATAAAGGTCCTGGATGGCAGGAAGCTTGGCCCCAGTGATGGCCTGGGCTGTACGCACTAATCTCTGTAGCGCCTTTCCATACCAGGCGGTGATGCAACCGGTCAGGATGCTCTCGATGGTGCAGTTCTAGAACATTTTGACGATCTGGGGATCCATGCCAAATCTTTTCAGTCTCCTGAGAGGGAAAAGGTGTTGTCGTGCCCTCTTCACAACTGTCTTGGTGTGTTTGGGCCATGATAGTTTGTTGGTGATGTGGACAACAAGGAACTTGAAACTCGACCCGCTCCACTACAGCCCCCGACGATGAGAATGGGAGCCTGTTCGGGTCCTCCTTTTCCTGTAGTCCACGATCAGCTCTTTTGTCTTGATCACATTAAGGGAGAGGTTGTTGTCCTGGCACCACACGGCCAGGTCTCTGACCTCCTCCCTATAGGCTGTCTCATCGTTGTCGGTGATCAGGCCAACCACTGTTGTGTCATCAGCAAACTTAATGATGGTGTTGGAGTCGTGTTTGGCCACGCAGTCATGGGTGAACAGGGAATACAGGAGGGGACTAAGCACACACCCCTGAGGGGCCCCCGTGTTGAGGATCAGCGTGGCGGATGTGTTGTTACCTACCCTAACCACCTGGTGGCGGCCCGTCAGGAAGTCCAGGATCCAGTTGCAGAGGGAGGTGTTTAGTCCCAGGGTCCTTAGCTTAGTGATGAGCTTTGAGGGCACTATGGTGTTGAACGCTGAGCTGTGGTCAATGAACAGCATTCTCACATAGTTGTTCCTTTTGTGCAGGTGGGAAAGGGCAGTGTTGATTGCAATAGAGATTGCATTATCTGTGGATCTGTTGGGGCGGTATGCGAAGTGGAGTGGGTCTAGTGTTTCTGGGATAATGGTGTTGATGTGAGCCATGACCAGCCTTTCAAAGCACTTCATGGCTACAGACGTGAGTGCTACGGGTCGGTAGTCATTTAGGCAGGTTACCTTAGTGTTCTTGGGACTGGGACTATGTTGGTCTGCTTGAAACATGTTGGTATTACAGACTCGGTCAGGGAGAGGTTGAAAATGTCAGTGAAGACACTTGCCAGTTGGTCTGCTTCGAGTACACTTCGCGGCTGCGCCGTTGTTGCTGCTAGGCGTTTCCACTTCACAATAACAACACTTACAGTTGACCGGTGCAGCTCTAGCAGGGCAGCCATTTGATATACTGACTTGTTGGAATTGTGGCATCTTATGATTTTATTTAAAAAGTAAATTTTTATTATTATTATTAATATTTATTTATTTTAATTTTATTTTTTGTTATCTGTGATCGTTTTGTTTGTCTTGTTTAGTTTTTTAAATCGTTGTACCTAAACTGTATGTGTAAACATGTATACGCCGGGCCCAGCTGTAAAAGAGGCCTTGGTCTCAGTCTGTGTTCTTTGTTGAAATAAAGGTAGAATAATGGTGCTACGTTGAAAGTCACTGAGCTCTTCAGTAAAGCCATTCTACTGACAATGTTTGTCTATGGAGATTGCATGGCTGTGTGCTTGATTTAATACACCTGTCAGCAACGGGTGTGGCTGAAATAGCTGAATCCATTGTTTTGAAGGGGTGTCCTCATACTGCTGTATGTATATAGTGTATGTTCTGTATCACCTGGCTGTTAACTCTTCCTCTCCTCCTCTTCCTTCCCCCATCCTCCTCTTCCTCCTCTTCCTCTGCAGAACCATTTTGACCAGGGACTTTACCTGTCTTAACTCTTCCTCTCCTCTTCTTCCTTTCCCCATCCTCCTCTTCCTCCTCTTCCTCTGCAGAACCATTTTGACCAGGGACTTTACCTGTCTTAACTCTTCCTCTCCTCTTCTTCCTTTCCCCATCCTCCTCTTCCTCCTCTTCCTCTGCAGAACCATTTTGACCAGGGACTTTACCTGTCTTAACTCTTCCTCTCCTCTTCTTCCTTTCCCCATCCTCCTCTTCCTCCTCTTCCTCTGCAGAACCATTTTGACCAGGGACTTTACCTGTCTTAACTCTTCCTCTCCTCTTCTTCCTTTCCCCATCCTCCTCTTCCTCTGCAGAACCATTTTGACCAGGGACTTTTACCTGTCTTAACTCTTCCTCTCCTCTTCTTCCTTTCCCCATCCTCCTCTTCCTCCTCTTCCTCTGCAGAACCATTTTGACCAGGGACTTTTACCTGTCTTAACTCTTCCTCTCATCTTCTTCCTTTCCCCATCCTCCTCTTCCTCCTCTTCCTCTGCAAAACCATTTTGACCAGGGACTTTTACCTGTCTTAACTCTTCCTCTCCTCTTCTTCCTTTCCCCATCCTCCTCTTCCTCCTCTTCCTCTGCAGAACCATTTTGACCAGGGACTTTACCTGTCTTAACTCTTCCTCTCCTTTTCTTCCTTTTCCCATCCTCCTCTTCCTCTGCAGAACCATTTTGACCAGGGACTTTTACCTGTCTTAACTCTTCCTCTCCTCTTCTTCCTTTCCCCATCCTCCTCTTCCTCCTCTTCCTCTGCAGAACCATTTTTGCCAGGGACTTTACCTGTCTTAACTCTTCCTCTCCTCTTCTTCCTTTCCCCATCCTCCTCTTCCTCCTCTTCCTCTGCAGAACCATTTTGACCAGGGACTTTACCTGTCTTAACTCTTCCTCTCCTCTTCTTCCTTTCCCCATCCTCCTCTTCCTCCTCTTCCTCTGCAGAATCATTTTGACCAGGGACTTTACCTGTCTTAACTCTTCCTCTCCTCTTCCTCATCTTCCTCCTCTTCCTCCTCTTCCTCTGCAGAACCATTTTGACCAGGGACTTTTTACCTGTCTTAACTCTTCCTCTCCTCTTCTTCCTTTCCCCATCCTCCTCTTCCTCCTCTTCCTCTGCAGAACCATTTTGACCAGGGACTTTTACCTGTCTTAACTCTTCCTCTCCTCTTCCTCCTCTTCCTCTGCAGAACCATTTTGACCAGGGACTTTTACCTGTCTTAACTCTTCCTCTCCTCTTCCTCCTCTTCCTCTGCAGAACCATTTTGACCAGGGACTTTACCTGTCTTAACTCTCCTCTTCCTCATCTTCCTCCTCTTCCTCCTCTTCCTCTGCAGAACCATTTTGACCAGGGACTTTTTACCTGTCTTAACTCTTCCTCTCCTCTTCTTCCTTTCCCCATCCTCCTCTTCCTCCTCTTCCTCTGCAGAACCATTTTGACCAGGGACTTTTACCTGTCTTAACTCTTCCTCTCCTCTTCCTCCTCTTCCTCTGCAGAACCATTTTGACCAGGGACTTTTACCTGTCTTAACTCTTCCTCTGCAGAACCGTTGTAAACTATGACCTCTGAAGACTATGTCTTAACCCTCCTCTTCCTCCTCTTCTCTTCCTTGTCCTCTGTAGAACCATGTGGTCCGGTGAAGGAGAGGTTCAGGTGACAGCCCGGATGGAGACCACCCCTGCCGTGGGCGTCCCGAGTATCTCTGTTTCCCAGAATCAGACCCCTAAGAAGTTTGGCCCTGTGGTGGCCCCGAAGCCCCAGTTCAACCCCTACAAGCCGGGAGACCCCGTTGACCCTGTGGTGGCCCCGAAGCCCCAGTTCAACCCCTACAAGCCGGGAGACCCCGTTGACCCTGCTGGAGGTAAGAGATGGCAGGAGGATTCAGACACTGATAGCTGGTACGTGCTTCATACAGCAAGTGGTGCTAAAAGGGTGCACGCGTCGCAGGAGAAACTGAAGTGTTCGTTGGCCACAATCAAGGGTCAAACAGGGTGGTAGGAGTTGGGCCTGTAGACGAAAGGTTGCCTGTTCAAATCCGGTCGGGCGTTTGGAAAAAAAAAGAAGAAAGGTGGGAAATTGATCTAGCAACTGGAGGGCTGCTGGGTTCATATCCTAACAACGACCCCCTAGCGTTGGGCCCTTGATCAAGGCCCTTAACCCCACAACATACTCTCCATCCAGGGGTGTTGCACGGCAGCTTGACCCTGTGCTCTTTTCTACTGTATATCTGTGTGGTGTGTCTGGGGAGTTGAGAAATGAAGGGAACGGCATATTCATTTCTGTTGTTCGCTGTGGCTGTGGACAATAAAGTTGGATAGTTTTTTATTGTATCCAGGGGGTTTTAACCTCCTATGTAGCCCCAGTACTGACTCCTATCCAGGGGCTAAGACCTCCTATGTAGCCCCAGGACTGACTGCTATCCAGGGGGCTAAGACCTCCTATGGAGCCCCAGTACTGACTCCTATCCAGGGGCTGAGACCTCCTATGTAGCCCCAGTACTGACTCCTATCCAGGAGGCTTTAACCTCCTATGTAGCCCCAGTACTGACTCCTATCCAGGGGGCTTTAACCTCCTATGTAGCCCCAGTACTGACTCCTATCCAGGGGGCTTTAACCTCCTATGTAGCCCCAGTACTGACTCCTATCCAGGGGGCTTTAACCTCCTATGTAGCCCCAGTACTGACTCCTATCCAGTAGGCTTTAACCTCCTATGTAGCCCCAGTACTGACTCCTATCCAGGGGGCTTTAACCTCCTATGTAGCCCCAGTACTGACTCCTATCCAGAGGCTGAGACCTCCTATGTAGCCCCAGTACTGACTCCTATCCAGGAGGCTTTAACCTCCTATGTAGCCCCAGTACTGACTCCTATCCAGAGGCTGAGACCTCCTATGTAGCCCCAGTACTGACTCCTATCCAGGAGGCTTTATCCTCCTATGTAGCCCCAGTACTGACTCCTATCCAGGGGGCTTTAACCTCCTATGTAGCCCCAGTACTGACTCCTATCCAGGGGGCTTTAACCTCCTATGTAGCCCCAGTACTGACTCCTATCCAGGGGTTTTAACCTCCTATGTAGCCCCAGTACTGACTCCTATCCAGTAGGCTTTAACCTCCTATGTAGCCCCAGTACTGACTCCTATCCAGGAGGGTTTAACCTCCTATGTAGCCCCAGTACTGACTCCTATCCAGGAGGGTTTAACCTCCTATGTAGCCCCAGTACTGACTCCTATCCAGGGGCTGAGACCTCCTATGTAGCCCCAGGACTGACTCCTATCCAGGGGCTTTAACCTCCTATGTAGCCCCAGTACTGACTCCTATCCAGGGGCTTTAACCTCCTATGTAGCCCCAGTACTGACTCCTATCCAGGGGCTGAGACCTCCTATGTAGCCCCAGTACTGACTCCTATCCAGGGGCTTTAACCTCCTATGTAGCCCCAGTACTGACTCCTATCCAGGGGCTTTAACCTCCTATGTAGCCCCAGTACTGACTCCTATCCAGGGGCTGAGACCTCCTATGTAGCCCCAGTACTGACTCCTATCCAGGGGCTTGGACTCAACCGTTTTCTGTCCAGCTCCCCTGTGAGCTGTGATTGGCTACCGTAGCGTTTCTTTACAAACCAACCCATGCTTCACATGACCTTTCCATGACCTTTCCATGACCTTATATGAAAGACAACACCACACTCCTCTCTTTTCAACATTAATCCAAGGGCTGTGTAAACAAAACCAAAATAAAACCTCAGACCTTGAATTCATCTTTTTAAATCTGTTGAAAAATACCAAAATAGAGTTGCCTTAATTAATTACATGTTAATGCAAATATCAAGAAATGTGCAGAGGGAAAGAAGTACAGGAGAAAAGTAATAACACGCAAAAGTAAAAGTTATAATTAATACGCAATGAGTAACGATAACTTGGCTATAGACACAGGGAACCAGTACTGATTCAATGTGCAGGGGAACAAGGTAATAACATGGTTATATACACAGGGAACCAGTACTGAGTCAATTTGCAGGGGAACAAGGTAATAACATGGTTATATACACAGGGAACCAGTACTGAGTCAATGTGCAGGGGAACAAGGTAATAACATGGTTATATACACAGGGAACCAGTACTGAGTCAATGTGCAGGGGAACAAGGTAATAACATGGTTATATACACAGGGAACCAGTACTGAGTCAATGTGCAGGGGAACAAGGTAATAACATGGTTATATACACAGGGAACCAGTACTGAGTCAATGTGCAGGGGAACAAGGTAATAACATGGTTATATACACAGGGAACCAGTACTGAGTCAATGTGCAGGGGAACAAGGTAATAACATGGTTATATACACAGGGAACCAGTACTGAGTCAATGTGCAGGGGAACAAGGTGATAACATGGTTATATACACAGGGAACCAGTACTGAGTCAATGTGCAGGGGAACAAGGTAATAACATGGCTATATACACAGGGAACCAGTACTGAGTCAATGTACAGGGGAACAAGGTAATAACATGGTTATATACATGGGGTACCAGTACTGAGTCAATGTGCAGGGGAACAAGGTAATAACATGGCTATATACACAGGGAACCAGTACTGAGTCAATGTGCAGGGGAACAATGTAATAACATGGTTATATACACAGGGAACCAGTACTGAGTCAATGTGCAGGGGAACAAGGTAATAACATGGTTATATACACAGGGAACCAGTACTGAGTCAATGTGCAGGGGCACAAGGTAATAACATGGTTATATACACAGGGAACCAGTACTGAGTCAATGTGCAGGGGAACAAGGTAATAACATGGTTATATACACAGGGAACCAGTACTGAGTCAATGTACAGGGGAACAAGGTAATAACATGGCTATATACACAGGGAACCAGTACTGAGTCAATGTGCAGGGGAACAAGGTAATACCATGGTTATATACACAGGGTACCAGTACTGAGTCACCGTGCAGGGGAACAAGGTAATACCATGGCTATATACACAGGGAACCAGTACTGAGTCAATGTGCAGGGGAACAAGGTAATATGGTAATAAAGTGACTAGGTAACAGGATAGATAACAGACAGCAGCTGCAGCTGATGAGTCAATGTACAGGGGTACGAGGTAATTGAGGTATATATGTAGATGTAACAGGATAGATAACAGACAGTAGCAGCATTGTATGTGATGAGTCAATGTGCAGGGGAACAAGGTAATTGAGGTATATATGTAGATATAACTAGGAATAAAGTGACTAGGTAACAGGATAGATAATAGACAGTAGCAGCATCGTTTACCTAATATTACTTCTCTATTGAGGAAATGAATCAACTGCCAAAGTCAAACCAGTTTGTTCTGAAAGCTTTGTGTAGAGAATTTGGAAAGGATTTGACTCTTAAGCAAACGGGAGACTGACTTCCTCAGAGCAGGTTTCTGTGGCTTTAGATGTGAGATGCATTTTTATTTTATTTGTTTAACCTTTATTTAACCAGTTAGGCCAGTTGAGAACAAGTTCTCATTTACAACTCCGACCTGGCCAAGATAAAGCAAAGCAGTGTGACACAAACAACAACACAGTTACACATGGAATAAACAAACATACAGTCAATAACACAATAGAAAAAGTCTATATACAACATGTGCAAATGAGGTAGGATAAGGGAGGTAAGGCAATAAATAGGCCATAGTGGCAAAATAATTACAATTTAGCAATTAAACACTGGAGTGATAGATGTGCAGAAGATGAATGTGCAAGTAGAGATACTGGGGTGCAAAGGAGCATTTAAAAAAATAAATAAATACAGTATGGGGATGAGGTAGTTGGATGGGCTATTTACAGATGAGCTATGTACAGGTACAGTGATCTGTGAGCTGCTCTGACAGCTGGTGCTTAAAGCTAGTGAGGGAGATATGAGTCTCCAGCTTCAGTGATTTTTGCAGTTCGTTCCATTCATTGGCAGCAGAGAACTGGAAGGAAATGCGGCCAAAGGAAGAATTGGCTTTGGGGATGACCAGTGAAATATACCTGCTGGAGCGCTTACGACGGGTGGGTGCTGCTATGGTGACCAGTGAACTGAGATACGGCGGGCCTTTACCTAGCAAAGACTTATAGATGACCTGGAGCCAGTGGGTTTGGCGACGAATATGAAGCGAGGGCCAGCCAACGAGAGAGTGGCTTTACGGAAGAGTGGCCAGAAAAAAGCCATTGCTTAAAGAAGAAAATAAGCTAACACGTTTGGTGTTCGCCAGGAGGCATGTGGGAGACTCCCCAAACATATAGAAGAAGGTACTCTGGTCAGATGAGACTAAAATTGAGCTTTTTGGCCATCAAGGAAAATGTTATGTCTGGCGCAAACCCAACACCTCTCACAACCCCGAGAACATCAAGCATGGTGGTGGCAGCATCATGCTGTGGGGATGTTTTTCATCGGCAGGGACTGGGCAACTGGTCAGAATTGAAGGAATGATGGATGGCGCTAAATACAGGGAAAGTCTTGAGGGAAACCTGTTTCAGTCTTCCAGAGATTTGAGACTGGGATGGAGGTTCACCTTCCAGCAGGACAATGACCCTAAGCATACTGCTAAAGCAACACTTGAGTGGTTTAAGGGGAAACATTTAAATGCCTTGGAATAGCCTAGTCAAAGCCCAGAACTCAATCCAATAGAGAATCTGTGGTATGACTTAAAGATTGCTGTACACCAGCGGAACCCATCGATCTTGAAGGAGCTGGAGCAGTTTTGCCTTAAAGAATGGACAAAAATCCCAGTGACTAGATGTGCAAGCTTATAGAGATATTCCCCAAGAGACTTGCAGCTGTAATTGCTACAAAATGTGGCTCTACAAAGTATTGACTTTGAATAGTTATGCAGGCTCAAGTTTTTAGTTTTTTTGTCTTATTTCTTATTTGTTTCACAATAAAACATATTTTGTATCTTCAAACAACATCGAAATAGGAAAAATGCCAAGGGGGGTGAAGACTTTCGCAAGCCACTGTACATAGGACATGTTTCGATCAGGGCCTTCCAATCCACCTGGACATGTTTAGATCAGGGCCTATACATATTAGGACGAGCAATGTCAGAGTCCGGAGTATAAATCTACACTATGTAAGGCCTACAGCTAATCATTGAGACAAAATATTAAAGTATGGTATCTGTAAGGAGGGATTTTGTTGTATATTTTAAAGTTAGAGGCATTTACACAGGGATAAAATAAAGAATCGTTCAGTCAGCATGGATAGGTGTGTGAACTAAAGAATCGTTCAGTCAGCATAGATAGGTGTGTGAACTAAAGAATCGTTCAGTCAGCATAGATAGGTGTGTGAACTAAAGAGTCGTTCAGTCAGCATAGATAGGTGTGTGAACTAAAGAATCGTTCAGTCAGCATAGATAGGTGTGTGAACTAAAGAGTTGTTCAGTCAGCATAGATAGGTGTGTGAACTAAAGAGTCGTTCAGTCAGCATAGATAGGTGTGTGAACTAAAGAATCGTTCAGTCAGCATAGATAGGTGTGTGAACTAAAGAATCGTTCAGTCAGCATAGATAGGTGTGTGAACTAAAGAGTCGTTCAGTCAGCATAGATAGGTGTGTGAACTAAAGAGTCGTTCAGTCAGCATAGATAGGTGTGTGAACTAAAGAATCGTTCAGTCAGCATAGATAGGTGTGTGAACTAAAGAATCGTTCAGTCAGCATAGATAGGTGTGTGAACTAAAGAGTCGTTCAGTCAGCATAGATAGGTGTGTGAACTAAAGAATCGTTCAGTCAGCATAGATAGGTGTGTGAACTAAAGAATCGTTCAGTCAGCATAGATAGGTGTGTGAACTAAAGAATCGTTCAGTCAGCATAGATAGGTGTGTGAACTAAAGAATCGTTCAGTCAGCATAGATAGGTGTGTGAACTAAAGAATCGTTCAGTCAGCATAGATAGGTGTGTGAACTAAAGAATCGTTCAGTCAGCATAGATAGGTGTGTGAACTAAAGAATCGTTCAGTCAGCATAGATAGGTGTGTGAACTAAAGAATCGTTCAGTCAGCATAGATAGGTGTGTGAACTAAAGAGTCGTTCAGTCAGCATAGATAGGTGTGTGAACTAAAGAATCGTTCAGTCAGCATAGATAGGTGTGTGAACTAAAGAATCGTTCAGTCAGCATAGATAGGTGTGTGAACTAAAGAATCGTTCAGTCAGCATAGATAGGTGTGTGAACTAAAGAATCGTTCAGTCAGCATAGATAGGTGTGTGAACTAAAGAGTCGTTCAGTCAGCATAGATAGGTGTGTGAACTAAAGAATCGTTCAGTCAGCATAGATAGGTGTGTGAACTAAAGAGTCGTTCAGTCAGCATAGATAGGTGTGTGAACTAAAGAGTCGTTCAGTCAGCATAGATAGGTGTGTGAACTAAAGAGTCGTTCAGTCAGCATAGATAGGTGTGTGAACTAAAGAATCGTTCAGTCAGCATAGATAGGTGTGTGAACTAAAGAGTCGTTCAGTCAGCATAGATAGGTGTGTGAACTAAAGAATCGTTCAGTCAGCATAGATAGGTGTGTGAACTAAAGAATCGTTCAGTCAGCATAGATAGGTGTGTGAACTAAAGAGTCGTTCAGTCAGCATAGATAGGTGTGTGAACTAAAAGAATCACATGCAACTTCAAATACAGGTCGTAGAAGTTAAGACGTAATCAGATATCTGTCTTCGACAACGCAGATTTCCTCAGAGGATTGATTACATAGAAGTTAACAAGCCAGCGAGGCAAGGTGAAATATCCCCAAAACAGAAGCTCGATAAAGAAGAATAACATAGTTGCAGAAGGTAGCTATAGCGGTCAGTCCCGTCAAGGTCCTGACGTCAGCGTTAGCTATCCTGCTACGGAGCGTTTTGATGTCGGGATGCACGCGCATCACTCGAACGTGACGTTTGATAGCCAACAGAAAATGTCTCAGTAACGGCATTCAGCTTCCTGTTTAACGTAAATTACTAAGGGTCCTATTTTCTTTTTTCAACCAATGGCGGTTGTACACGGAGGTTTCTGGAACCGTAGCCCTCCTCTGTATCGGCATGCCCAATGGCACCCTATTATCTATCTAGTGCACTACTTTTGACCAGAGCACTATTCCCTATCTAGTGCCCTGCTTTTGACCAGGGCCTAGTGTGCCATTTGGGACAAAGCCTGCGAATGTGGTTCTTTATCTTCCAGTAAGGGGCCCTTCAGGAAGCCTCGCTGAGTCTGTCTCTCGCTGCTACGGTTTCCTGGGCCTTTGTGGTTCACACTTCTGCTAATGGTTAAACTAACAGTCATGTTACTGGGTAATTAACACAGTCAAACCAGAACTCAGACTTTTCCTTTTGAAACATATTACCTCAAACAGACTGCCTTCAGACTGCCCTCAGACTGCCTTCAGACTGTCTCAGACTGCCTTGCATAATATCTATATTTTGACTCTGACCACACGGTAACAGGAATTCCCCCAGATACGTACGCACGCGTACACACACACACACACACACACACACACACACACACACACACACACACACACACACACACCCACACCATGATAGTGGTACTGTGCTTGGTCTGTGGCTGCATTCTGAATTATCTCTCTCCTTCAGTCAAATGTTATTCCCTCTACGGTGTCTTATCTCCTTCAGTGACGTAGTAGTCCTTTCATCCCAATTACTGTATCTCTGTAAGCAAAGTACCATTTATAGCCTTGGATTATACTCTCTTTGACCCATCTCCACCCCATTGCAGTCACGTTCAAGGTCAAATACATATTTAAAACTGTTCAGTATCACAGAGCCACCCCTCTCTCAGCTGAAATCACATTTCTCTAAGATTGGAGAGGGTATGGCCTGGAGTTGAATCATGTTTAATAAACCGCTACATTACAGGGTGTAAACACCGCTCTACAGCCGCTACATTACAGGGTATAAACACCGCTCTACAGCCACTACATTACAGGGTGTAAAAACCGCTCTACAGCCACTACATTACAGGGTATAAACACCGCTCTACAGCCACTACATTACAGGGTATAAACACCGCTCTACAGCCACTACATTACAGGGTATAAACACCGCTCTACAGCCACTACATTACAGGGTATAAACACCGCTCTACAGCCACTACATTACAGGGTGTAAACACCGCTCTACAGCCACTACATTACAGGGTATAAACACCGCTCTACAGCCACTACATTACAGGGTGTAAACACCGCTCTACAGCCGCTACATTACAGGGTATAAACACCGCTCTACAGCCACTACATTACAGGGTATAAACACCTCTCTACAGCTACTACATTACAGGGTATAAACACGGCTCTACAGCCACTACATTACAGGGTATAAACACCGCTCTACAGCCACTACATTACAGGGTATAAACACCGCTCTACAGCCACTACATTACAGGGTATAAACACCGCTCTACAGCCACTACATTACAGGGTATAAACACCGCTCTACAGCCGCTACATTACAGGGTATAAACACCGCTCTACAGCCACTGCATTACAGGGTATAAACACCGCTCTACAGCCACTACATTACAGGGTATAAACACGGCTCTACAGCCACTACATTACAGGGTATAAACACCGCTCTACAGCCACTACATTACAGGGTATAAACACCGCTCTACAGCCGCTACATTACAGGGTATAAACACCGCTCTACAGCCGCTACAATACGGGGTATAAACACCGCTCTACAGCCACTACATTACAGGGTATAAACACCTCTCTACAGCTACTACATTACAGGGTATAAACACGGCTCTACAGCCACTACATTACAGGGTATAAACACCGCTCTACAGCCACTACATTACAGGGTATAAACACGGCTCTACAGCCACTACATTACAGGGTATAAACACCGCTCTACAGCCACTACATTACAGGGTATAAACACCGCTCTACAGCCGCTACATTACAGGGTATAAACACCGCTCTACAGCCGCTACATTACAGGGTATAAACACCGCTCTACAGCCACTACATTACAGGGTATAAACACCGCTCTACAGCCACTACATTACAGGGTGTAAACACCGCTCTACAGCCACTACATTACAGGGTATAAACACTGCTCTACAGCCACTACATTACGGGGTATAAACACCGCTCTACAGCCACTACATTACAGGGTGTAAACACCGCTCTACAGCCACTACATTACAGGGTATAAACACCGCTCTACAGCCACTACATTACAGGGTGTAAACACCGCTCTACAGCCACTACATTACAGGGTATAAACACCGCTCTACAGCCACTACATTACAGGGTATAAACACCGCTATACAGCTACTACATTACAGGGTGTAAACACCGCTCTACAGCCACTACATTACAGGGTATAAACACCGCTCTACAGCCACTACATTACAGGGTATAAACACGGCTCTGCAGCCACTACATTACAGGGTATAAACACCGCTCTACAGCCACTACATTACAGGGTATAAACACCGCTCTACAGCCGCTACATTACAGGGTATAAACACCGCTCTACAGCCACTACATTACAGGGTATAAACACGGCTCTACAGCCACTACATTACAGGGTATAAACACCGCTCTACAGCCACTACATTACAGGGTATAAACACCGCTCTACAGCCACTACATTACAGGGTATAAACACCGCTCTACAGCCACTACATTACAGGGTATAAACACCGCTCTACAGCCACTACATTACAGGGTGTAAACACCGCTCTACAGCCACTACATTACAGGGTATAAACACCGCTCTACAGCCACTACATTACGGGGTATAAACACCGCTCTACAGCCACTACATTACAGGGTGTAAACACCGCTCTACAGCCACTACATTACAGGGTATAAACACCGCTCTACAGCCGCTACATTACAGGGTGTAAACACCGCTCTACAGCCACTACATTACAGGGTATAAACACCGCTCTACAGCCACTACATTACAGGGTATAAACACCGCTATACAGCTACTACATTACAGGGTGTAAACACCGCTCTACAGCCGCTACATTACAGGGTGTAAACACCGCTCTACAGCCACTACATTACAGGGTATAAACACCGCTCTACAGCCACTACATTACAGGGTGTAAACACCGCTCTACAGCCACTACATTACAGGGTATAAACACCGCTCTACAGCCACTACATTACGGGGTATAAACACCGCTCTACAGCCACTACATTACAGGGTGTAAACACCGCTCTACAGCCACTACATTACAGGGTATAAACACCGCTCTACAGCCACTACATTACAGGGTGTAAACACCGCTCTACAGCCACTACATTACAGGGTATAAACACCGCTCTACAGCCACTACATTACAGGGTATAAACACCGCTATACAGCTACTACATTACAGGGTGTAAACACCGCTCTACAGCCACTACATTACAGGGTATAAACACCGCTATACAGCTACTACATTACAGGGTGTAAACACCGCTCTACAGCCACTACATTACAGGGTATAAACACCGCTCTACAGCCACTACATTACAGGGTGTAAACACCGCTCTACAGCCACTACACTACAGGGTATAAACACCGCTCTACAGCCACTACATTACAGGGTGTAAACACCGCTCTACAGCCACTACACTACAGGGTATAAACACCGCTCTACAGCCACTACATTACAGGGTGTAAACACCGCTCTACAGCCACTACATTACAGGGTATAAACACCGCTCTACAGCCACTACATTACAGGGTATAAACACCACTATACAGCTACTACATTACAGGGTGTAAACACCGCTCTACAGCCACTACATTACAGGGTATAAACACCGCTCTACAGCCACTACATTACAGGGTATAAACACGGCTCTGCAGCCACTACATTACAGGGTGTAAACACCGCTCTACAGCCACTACATTACAGGGTATAAACACCGCTCTACAGCCACTACATTACAGGGTGTAAACACCGCTCTACAGCTACTACATTACAGGGTGTAAACACCGCTCTACAGCCACTACATTACAGGGTATAAACACCGCTCTACAGCCACTACATTACAGGGTATAAACACCGCTCTACAGCCACTACATTACAGGGTGTAAACACGGCTCTGCAGCCACTACATTACAGGGTATAAACACCGCTCTACAGCCACTACATTACAGGGTATAAACACCGCTCTACAGCCGCTACATTACAGGGTATAAACACCGCTCTACAGCCACTACATTACAGGGTGTAAACACCGCTCTACAGCCACTACATTACAGGGTATAAACACCGCTCTACAGCCACTACATTACAGGGTATAAACACGGCTCTGCAGCCACTACATTACAGGGTGTAAACACCGCTCTACAGCCGCTACATTACAGGGTATAAACACCGCTCTACAGCCACTACATTACAGGGTATAAACACCACTATACAGCTACTACATTACAGGGTGTAAACACCGCTCTACAGCCACTACATTACAGGGTATAAACACCGCTCTACAGCCACTACATTACAGGGTATAAACACGGCTCTGCAGCCACTACATTACAGGGTGTAAACACCGCTCTACAGCCACTACATTACAGGGTATAAACACCGCTCTACAGCCACTACATTACAGGGTGTAAACACCGCTCTACAGCTACTACATTACAGGGTGTAAACACCGCTCTACAGCCACTACATTACAGGGTATAAACACCGCTCTACAGCCACTACATTACAGGGTATAAACACCGCTCTACAGCCACTACATTACAGGGTGTAAACACGGCTCTGCAGCCACTACATTACAGGGTATAAACACCGCTCTACAGCCACTACATTACAGGGTATAAACACCGCTCTACAGCCGCTACATTACAGGGTATAAACACCGCTCTACAGCCACTACATTACAGGGTGTAAACACCGCTCTACAGCCACTACATTACAGGGTATAAACACCGCTCTACAGCCACTACATTACAGGGTATAAACACGGCTCTACAGCCACTACATTACAGGGTATAAACACCGCTCTACAGCCACTACATTACAGGGTATAAACACCGCTCTACAGCCACTACATTACAGGGTATAAACACCACTCTACAGCCGCTACATTACAGGGTGTAAACACCGCTCTACAGCCACTACATTACAGGGTATAAACACCGCTCTACAGCCACTACATTACAGGGTATAAACACCGCTCTACAGCCACTACATTACAGGGTATAAACACCGCTCTACAGCCACTACATTACAGGGTATAAACACCGCTCTACAGCCGCTACATTACAGGGTATAAACACCGCTCTACAGCCACTACATTACAGGGTATAAACACCGCTCTACAGCCGCTACATTACAGGGTATAAACACCGCTCTACAGCCACTACATTACAGGGTATAAACACCGCTCTACAGCCACTACATTACAGGGTATAAACACCGCTCTACAGCCGCTACATTACAGGGTATAAACACCGCTCTACAGCCACTACATTACAGGGTATAAACACTGCTCTACAGCCACTACATTACAGGGTATAAACACCGCTCTACAGCCACTACATTACAGGGTATAAACACCGCTCTACAGCCACTACATTACAGGGTATAAACACCGCTCTACAGCCACTACATTACAGGGTATAAACACCGCTCTACAGCCGCTACATTACAGGGTATAAACACCGCTCTACAGCCACTACATTACAGGGTATAAACACCGCTCTACAGCCACTACATTACAGGGTATAAACACCGCTCTACAGCTACATGGTGGTGCTGTTTGGTTTTGGTGAGAGCCTGTTGTGGTGGTGATGTTAGTGTCATGGGTCACACCTTGTATGCCCTGTTCTGTATGTAATTCATTGTTAGATGTGTTTGCCATTTCAGCATATTTTATCCACAGTTGTAACGACTTTCTTCCTGGGATGAAGGATAGGACCAAAACGCAGTGTTCAACATAATTTAATAAAGAGTAAGAACGTGAACACTACAAGCTACAAAACAATAAATGTGAAAACCGAAAACAGTCCTATCTGGTGCAGAACACAAAGACAGAAAACAATCACCCGCAAACCAACAGTGCAAACAGGCTACCTTAATATGGTTCCCAATCAGAGACAATGACAAACACCTGCCTCTGATTTGAGAACCATATTAGGCCAAACAACAAAACCAACATAGAAACACAAAACATAGACTACACCCACCCAGCTCACGTCCTGACCAACTAAACAAAGACTAAACCAAGGAAATAAGGTCAGGAACGTGACAACAGTGACTAACGGTCGTGCAGACATACATGCTCATATTGATGACTCACAGGTCCACACGTGTAGACTCGTAATTTCCTCATCATTTAGACCATCTCTGATTGGAGAATCAACCTGGGAACACAACCAATCATGTTTATGGCTGTTAAACATTTATCCTTTGATAATCCTTCATAGTCATCATGTTAAGATCCATATGCATTTTTATTTTTTATTTTTTATAATTTGTTATTCAATCTTTATTTAACCAGGAACGTATCTCCAACTCATGTAAATGTAGTTAAGAGCATCATTATCTCTTGATTGTTTGTTCCTCAACCAACAAGGCATATTTATAGTGCAAAGAATGTGTCCCAAACGGTACCCTGTTCCCTATATAGTGCACTACTTTCGACCAGAGTCAATGGGCCCTGTAGTGCACTACTTAGTGAATAGGGTGCCATTTCAGATACAGCCAATCAGATGGAACATTGAAAACAGGAAGTAGATCTTACAGTTGATAACAACAGAAAAGTAAGAAAGCACCTGGTTTTCATTCAATGGGTGTTTGTACCCTGATATAATGTACAATATGAATACATTGAGTCTGAAGTACAAATGCCAACCTATTCCCTATATAGTGCACTACTTTTGAGTGGCCGTGGTCAACTGTAGTGCACTATACAGGGAGTAGGGTGGGATTTGGGATGCAGGTTAGATGGAATACTGTCAGTATTTTTGATAAAATTTTTGATAAAATTTCTAATTTTAGTGCTTGGAGTCATTGAGTTCATACATTGGGGAATGTAACATTCTTTGAAGGATGCTAAAACAAATCCAAGGACATCATTTGAATATATTTATACATTTATTTTTTTCATTTTACCCTTATTTTACCCAGCAAGTTGACTGGAAACACACATTCTCATTTACAGGAACGACCTGGGGAATAGCTACTTAGATATAGTTGTTTACATTTTGTTAGGCATAAGGCTATTTGATTATCATTGTAGTATTTTATGTTTTAATCAAGAAATAGCCTAGAAATGGAGACAGTCAGCAGGCAATATGTTGAGGATCTGTTGGACTGTTTTGTGTGTGAAGACGGGGTCATGAGACGGGGTCTAGCCATGAGACGGGGTCTAGTCATGAGACGGGGTCTAGTCATGAGACGGGGTCTAGCCATGAGACGGGGTCTAGCCATGAGACGGGGTCTAGCCATGAGACGGGGTCTAGTCATGAGACGGGGTCTAGCCATGAGACGGGGTCTAGTCATGAGACGGGGTCTAGGGTCTAGCCATGAGACGGGGTCTAGGGTCTAGCCATGAGACGGGGTCTAGGGTCTAGCCATGAGACAGGGTCTAGTCATGAGACGGGGTCTAGCCATGAGACGGGGTCTAGCCATGAGACGGGGTCTAGCCATGAGACGGGGTCTAGCCATGAGACGGGGTCTAGCCATGAGACGGGGTCTAGGGTCTAGCCATGAGACAGGGTCTAGTCATGAGACGGGGTCTAGCCATGAGACGGGGTCTAGCCATGAGACGGGGTCTAGCCATGAGACGGGGTCTAGCCATGAGACGGGGTCTAGTCATGAGACGGGGTCTAGGGTCTAGCCATGAGACGGGGTCTAGTCATGAGACGGGGTCTAGCCATGAGACGGGGTCTAGCCATGAGACGGGGTCTAGTCATGAGACGGGGTCTAGGGTCTAGCCATGAGACGGGGTCTAGCCATGAGACGGGGAGACGGGGTCTAGTCATGAGACGGGGTCTAGCCATGAGACGGGGTCTAGCCATGAGACGGGGTCTAGCCATGAGACGGGGTCTAGCCATGAGACGGGGTCTAGCCATGAGACGGGGTCTAGCCATGAGACGGGGTCTAGCCATGAGACGGGGTCTAGCCATGAGACGGGGTCTAGCCATGAGACGGGGTCTAGTCATGAGACGGGGTCTAGGGTCTAGCCATTAGACGGGGTCTAGTCATGAGACGGGGTCTAGCCATGAGACGGGGTCTAGTCATGAGACGGGGTCTAGCCATGAGACGGGGTCTAGCCATGAGACGGGGTCTAGCCATGAGACGGGGTCTAGGGTCTAGCCATGAGACGGGGTCTAGTCATGAGACGGGGTCTAGTCATGAGACGGGGTCTAGCCATGAGACGGGGTCTAGCCATGAGACGGGGTCTAGCCATGAGACGGGGTCTAGCCATGAGACGGGGTCTAGCCATGAGACGGGGTCTAGGGTCTAGCCATGAGACGGGGTCTAGTCATGAGACGGGGTCTAGCCATGAGACGGGGTCTAGCCATGAGACGGGGTCTAGGGTCTAGCCATGAGACGGGGTCTAGTCATGAGACGGGGTCTAGCCATGAGACGGGGTCTAGGGTCTAGCCATGAGACGGGGTCTAGTCATGAGACGGGGTCTAGCCGTGAGACGGGGTCTAGCCGTGAGACGGGGCCTAGCCGTGAGACGGGGCCTAGCCGTGAGACGGGGCCTAGTCGTGAGTCGGGGCCTAGCCGTGAGACGGGGCCTAGTCGTGAGTCGGGGTCTAGCCATGAGACGGAGCCTAGCCGTGAGACGGGGCCTAGCCGTGAGACGGGGCCTAGCCGTGAGACGGGGCCTAGCCGTGAGGCCTGTATAGAGGACCGACAGGGTCAGGGAGAGGCCTGTGTAGAGGGCCGACAGGGTCAGGGGGAGGCCTGTATAGAGGACCGACAGGGTCAGGGAGAGGCCTGTGTAGAGGACCGACAGGGTCAGGGAGAGGCCTGTGTAGAGGACCGACAGGGTCAGGGAGAGGCCTGTATAGAGGGCCGACAGGGTCAGGGAGAGGCCTGTGTAGAGGACCGACAGGGTTAGGGAGAGGCCTGTGTAGAGTACCGACAGGGTCAGGGAGAGGCCTGTGTAGAGGACCGACAGGGTCAGGGAGAGGCCTGTATAGAGGACCGACAGGGTCAGGGAGAGGCCTGTATAGAGGACCGACAGGGTCATGGAGAGGCCTGTATAGAGGGCCGACAGGGTCAAGGAGAGGCCTGTGTAGAGGACCGACAGGGTCATGGAGAGGCCTGTATAGAGGACCGACAGGGTCAGGGAGAGGCCTGTGTAGAGGACCGACAGGGTCAGGGAGAGGCCTGTGTAGAGGACCGACAGGGTCAGGGAGAGGCCTGTGTAGAGGACCGACAGGGTTAGGGAGAGGCCTGTGTAGAGGACCGACAGGGTCAGGGAGAGGCCTGTGTAGAGGACCGACAGGGTCAGGGAGAGGCCTGTGTAGAGGACCGACAGGGTCAGGGAGAGGCCTGTGTAGAGGACCGACAGGGTCAGGGAGAGGCCTGTGTAGAGGACCGACAGGGTCAGGGAGAGGCCTGTGTAGAGGACCGACAGGGTCAGGGAGAGGCCTGTGTAGAGGACCGACAGGGTCAGGGAGAGGCCTGTGTAGAAGGCCGACAGGGTCAGGGAGAGGCCTGTGTAGAGGACCGACAGGGTCAGGGAGAGGCCTGTATAGAGGACCGACAGGGTTAGGGAGAGGCCTGTGTAGAGGACCGACAGGGTCAGGGAGAGGCCTGTATAGAGGGCCGACAGGGTTAGGGAGAGGCCTGTATAGAGGACCGACAGGGTTAGGGAGAGGCCTGTGTAGAGGACCGACAGGGTCAGGGAGAGGCCTGTGTAGAGGACCGACAGGGTCAGGGAGAGGCCTGTGTAGAGGACCGACAGGGTCAGGGAGAGGCCTGTGTAGAGGACCGACAGGGTCAGGGAGAGGCCTGTGTAGAGGACCGACAGGGTCAGGGAGAGGCCTGTATAGAGGACCGACAGGGTTAGGGAGAGGCCTGTGTAGAGGACCGACAGGGTCAGGGAGAGGCCTGTGTAGAGGACCGACAGGGTCAGGGAGAGGCCTGTGTAGAGGACCGACAGGGTTAGGGAGAGGCCTGTGTAGAGGACCGTGAGGGTTAGGGAGAGGCCTGTGTAGAGGACCGACAGGGTTAGGGAGAGGCCTGTATAGAGGACCGATAGGGTCAGGGAGAGGCCTGTATAGAGGACCGACAGGGTCAGGGAGAGGCCTGTGTAGAGGACCGACAGGGTTAGGGAGAGGCCTGTGTAGAGGACCGACAGGGTTAGGGAGAGGCCTGTATAGAGGACCGACAGGGTCAGGGAGAGGCCTGTATAGAGGACCGACAGGGTCAGGGAGAGGCCTGTATAGAGGACCGACAGGGTTAGGGAGAGGCCTGTGTAGAGGACCGACAGGGTTAGGGAGAGGCCTGTGTAGAGGACCGACAGGGTCAGGGAGAGGCCTGTGTAGAGGACCGACAGGGTCAGGGAGAGGCCTGTATAGAGGACCGACAGGGTCAGGGAGAGGCCTGTGTAGAGGACCGACAGGGTTAGGGAGAGGCCTGTATAGAGGACCGACAGGGTCAGGGAGAGGCCTGTGTAGAGGACCGACAGGGTCAGGGAGAGGCCTGTGTAGAGGACCGACAGGGTTAGGGAGAGGCCTGTGTAGAGGACCGACAGGGTCAGGGAGAGGCCTGTGTAGAGGACCGACAGGGTCAGGGAGAGGCCTGTATAGAGGACCGACAGGGTCAGGGAGAGGCCTGTGTAGAGGACCGACAGGGTTAGGGAGAGGCCTGTGTAGAGGACCGACAGGGTCAGGGAGAGGCCTGTGTAGAGGACCGACAGGGTCAGGGAGAGGCCTGTATAGAGGACCGACAGGGTTAGGGAGAGGCCTGTGTAGAGGACCGACAGGGTCAGGGAGAGGCCTGTGTAGAGGACCGACAGGGTTAGGGAGAGGCCTGTGTAGAGGACCGACAGGGTCAGGGAGAGGCCTGTATAGAGGGCCGACAGGGTCAGGGAGAGGCCTGTGTAGAGGACCGACAGGGTCAGGGAGAGGCCTGTATAGAGGGCCGACAGGGTCAGGGAGAGGCCTGTGTAGAGGACCGACAGGGTCAGGGAGAGGCCTGTATAGAGGGCCGACAGGGTCAGGGAGAGGCCTGTGTAGAGGACCGACAGGGTCAGGGAGAGGCCTGTATAGAGGGCCGACAGGGTCAGGGAGAGGCCTGTGTAGAGGACCGACAGGGTCAGGGAGAGGCCTGTATAGAGGGCCGACAGGGTCAGGGAGAGGCCTTTATAGAGGACCGACATGATTGTAAAAGTTGACAAACCGTTGTTCTACTCTGCTGTTTGTTAGTAACACTCAGAACCAACGTGATATTACACCTGCTGAGTGTTGTGCTGAACTAGCCCTCTGGGAGCCCTAGAGCTCAGTAACCTGGGAAACGGTTATGACATCAGGCTAACTAGCCCTCTGGGAGCCCTAGAGCTCAGTAACCTGGGAAACGGTTATGACATCAGCCTAACTAGCCCTCTGGGAGCCCTAGAGCTCAGTAACCTGGGAAACGGTTATGACATCAGGCTAACTAGCCCTCTGGGAGCCCTAGAGCTCAGTAACCTGGGAAACGGTTATGACATCAGGCTAACTAGCCCTCTGGGAGCCCTAGAGCTCAGTAACCTGGGAAACGGTTATGACATCAGGCTAACTAGCCCTCTGGGAGCCCTAGAGCTCAGTAACCTGGGAAACGGTTATGACGTCAGGCTAACTAGCCCTCTGGGAGCCCTAGAGCTCAGTAACCTGGGAAACGGTTATGACATCAGGCTAACTAGCCCTCTGGGAGCCCTAGAGCTCAGTAACCTGGGAAACAGTTATGACATCAGGCTAACTAGCCCTCTGGGAGCCCTAGAGCTCAGTGACCTGGGAAACGGTTATGACATCAGGCTAACTAGCCCTCTGGGAGCCCTAGAGCTCAGTAACCTGGGAAACGGTTATGACATCAGCCTAACTAGCCCTCTGGGAGCCCTAGAGCTCAGTAACCTGGGAAACGGTTATGACATCAGGCTAACTAGCCCTCTGGGAGCCCTAGAGCTCAGTAACATGGGATACAATTATGACATCAGGCTAACTAGCCCTCTGGGAGCCCTAGAGCTCAGTAACCTGGGAAACGGTTATGACATCAGGCTAACTAGCCCTCTGGGAGCCCTAGAGCTCAGTAACCTGGGAAACGGTTATGACATCAGGCTAACTAGCCCTCAGGGAGCCCTAGAGCTCAGTAATCTGGGATACGATTATGACATCAGGCTAACTAGCCCTCTGGGAGCCCTAGACCTCAGTAACCTGGGAAACGGTTATGACGTCAGGCTAACTAGCCCTCTGGGAGCCCTAGAGCTCAGTAACCTGGGAAACGGTTATGACATCAGGCTAACTAGCCCTCTGGGAGCCCTAGAGCTCAGTAACCTGGGAAACGGTTATGACATCAGGCTAACTAGCCCTCTGGGAGCCCTAGAGCTCAGTAACCTGGGAAACGGTTATGACATCAGGCTAACTAGCCCTCTGGGAGCCCTAGAGCTCAGTAACCTGGGAAACGGTTATGACATCAGGCTAACTAGCCCTCTGGGAGCCCTAGAGCTCAGTAACCTGGGAAACGGTTATGACGTCAGGCTAACTAGCCCTCTGGGAGCCCTAGAGCTCAGTAACCTGGGAAACGGTTATGACATCAGGCTAACTAGCCCTCTGGGAGCCCTAGAGCTCAGTAACCTGGGAAACAGTTATGACATCAGGCTAACTAGCCCTCTGGGAGCCCTAGAGCTCAGTGACCTGGGAAACGGTTATGACATCAGGCTAACTAGCCCTCTGGGAGCCCTAGAGCTCAGTAACCTGGGAAACGGTTATGACATCAGGCTAACTAGCCCTCTGGGAGCCCTAGAGCTCAGTAACCTGGGAAACGGTTATGACATCAGGCTAACTAGCCCTCTGGGAGCCCTAGAGCTCAGTAACCTGGGAAACGGTTATGACGTCAGGCTAACTAGCCCTCTGGGAGCCCTAGAGCTCAGTAACCTGGGAAACGGTTATGACATCAGGCTAACTAGCCCTCTGGGAGCCCTAGAGCTCAGTAACCTGGGAAACAGTTATGACATCAGGCTAACTAGCCCTCTGGGAGCCCTAGAGCTCAGTGACCTGGGAAACGGTTATGACATCAGGCTAACTAGCCCTCTGGGAGCCCTAGAGCTCAGTAACCTGGGAAACGGTTATGACATCAGCCTAACTAGCCCTCTGGGAGCCCTAGAGCTCAGTAACCTGGGAAACGGTTATGACATCAGGCTAACTAGCCCTCTGGGAGCCCTAGAGCTCAGTAACATGGGATACAATTATGACATCAGGCTAACTAGCCCTCTGGGAGCCCTAGAGCTCAGTAACCTGGGAAACGGTTATGACATCAGGCTAACTAGCCCTCTGGGAGCCCTAGAGCTCAGTAACCTGGGAAACGGTTATGACATCAGGCTAACTAGCCCTCAGGGAGCCCTAGAGCTCAGTAATCTGGGATACGATTATGACATCAGGCTAACTAGCCCTCTGGGAGCCCTAGACCTCAGTAACCTGGGAAACGGTTATGACGTCAGGCTAACTAGCCCTCTGGGAGCCCTAGAGCTCAGTAACCTGGGAAACGGTTATGACATCAGGCTAACTAGCCCTCTGGGAGCCCTAGAGCTCAGTAACCTGGGAAACGGTTATGACATCAGGCTAACTAGCCCTCTGGGAGCCCTAGAGCTCAGTAACCTGGGAAACGGTTATGACATCAGGCTAACTAGCCCTCTGGGAGCCCTAGAGCTCAGTAACCTGGGAAACGGTTATGACGTCAGGCTAACTAGCCCTCTGGGAGCCCTAGAGCTCAGTAACCTGGGAAACGGTTATGACATCAGGCTAACTAGCCCTCTGGGAGCCCTAGAGCTCAGTAACCTGGGAAACAGTTATGACATCAGGCTAACTAGCCCTCTGGGAGCCCTAGAGCTCAGTGACCTGGGAAACGGTTATGACATCAGCCTAACTAGCCCTCTGGGAGCCCTAGAGCTCAGTAACCTGGGAAACGGTTATGACATCAGGCTAACTAGCCCTCTGGGAGCCCTAGAGCTCAGTAACATGGGATACAATTATGACATCAGGCTAACTAGCCCTCTGGGAGCCCTAGAGCTCAGTAACCTGGGAAACGGTTATGACATCAGGCTAACTAGCCCTCTGGGAGCCCTAGAGCTCAGTAACCTGGGAAACGGTTATGACATCAGCCTAACTAGCCCTCTGGGAGCCCTAGAGCTCAGTAACCTGGGAAACGGTTATGACATCAGGCTAACTAGCCCTCTGGGAGCCCTAGAGCTCAGTAACATGGGATACAATTATGACATCAGGCTAACTAGCCCTCTGGGAGCCCTAGAGCTCAGTAACCTGGGAAACGGTTATGACATCAGGCTAACTAGCCCTCTGGGAGCCCTAGAGCTCAGTAACCTGGGAAACGGTTATGACATCAGGCTAACTAGCCCTCAGGGAGCCCTAGAGCTCAGTAATCTGGGATACGATTATGACATCAGGCTAACTAGCCCTCTGGGAGCCCTAGACCTCAGTAACCTGGGAAACGGTTATGACATCAGGCTAACTAGCCCTCTGGGAGCCCTAGAGCTCAGTAACCTGGGAAACGGTTATGACGTCAGGCTAACTAGCCCTCTGGGAGCCCTAGAGCTCAGTGACCTGGGAAACGGTTATGACATCAGGCTAACTAGCCCTCTGGGAGCCCTAGAGCTCAGTAACCTGGGAAACGGTTATGACATCAGCCTAACTTTCCCTCTGGGAGCCCTAGAGCTCAGTAACCTGGGAAACGGTTATGACATCAGGCTAACTAGCCCTCTGGGAGCCCTAGAGCTCAGTAACATGGGATACAATTATGACATCAGGCTAACTAGCCCTCTGGGAGCCCTAGTGCTCAGTAACCTGGGAAACGGTTATGACATCAGGCTAACTAGCCCTCAGGGAGCCCTAGAGCTCAGTAACCTGGGAAACGGTTATGACATCAGGCTAACTAGCCCTCTGGGAGCCCTAGAGCTCAGTAACACGGGGAAACGGTTATGACATCAGACAAAGCAAAGGGCATGTTTTGAGGTTTAGTTGTCAGGAAGTTGTGGTGTGACACGGCCCCTCCACCTGCTGTTTGTTCCTCTCTCCCCCCAGATGGTAGTAGATGTCTGACAGTATTACTGAACGTGGACTGTTCTTTCAACCCTGCTCTCTAGTGATGCCTGGTGTAGAGTGTAGAGTTTCCATGTTTGACTATTGATTTAGTTTCTCGTGGCAGTCCAAACTACTGTCTACTTCTGGTTGATATTAACACTGACCTGGTCCAAACTACTGTCTAGTTCTGATGATATTACTACTGACCTGGTCCAAACTACTGTCTAGTTCTGGATGATATTACTACTGACCTGGTCCAAACTACTGTCTAGTTCTGGATGATATTACTACTGACCTGGTCCAAACTACTGTCTAGTTCTGATGATATTACTACTGACCTGGTCCAAACTACTGTCTAGTTCTGGATGATATTACTACTGACCTGGTCCAAACTACTGTCTAGTTCTGGATGATATTAACACTGACCTGGTCCAAACTACTGTCTAGTTCTGGATGATATTACTACTGACCTGGTCCAAACTACTGTCTAGTTCTGATGATATTACTACTGACCTGGTCCAAGCTACTGTCTAGTTCTGATGATATTACTACTTACCTGGTCCAAGCTACTGTCTAGTTCTGGATGATATTACTACTGACCTGGTCCAAACTACTGTCTAGTTCTGATGATATTACTACTGACCTGGTCCAAATTACTGTCTAGTTCTGGATGATATTACTACTGACCTGGTCCAAACTACTGTCTAGTTCTGATGATATTACTACTGACCTGGTCCAAACTACTGTCTAGTTCTGATGATATTACTACTGACCTGGTCCAAACTACTGTAGTTCTGGATGATATTACTACTGACCTGGTCCAAACTACTGTCTAGTTCTGATGATATTACTACTGACCTGGTCCAAACTACTGTCTAGTTCTGATGATATTACTACTGACCTGGTCCAAACTACTGTAGTTCTGGATGATATTACTACTGACCTGGTCCAAACTACTGTCTAGTTCTGATGATATTACTACTGACCTGGTCCAGACTACTGTCTAGTTCTGGATGATATTACTACTGACCTGGTCCAAACTACTGTCTAGTTCTGATGATATTAACACTGACCTGGTCCAAGCTACTGTCTAGTTCTGATGATATTACTACTGACCTGGTCCAAGCTACTGTCTAGTTCTGATGATATTACTACTGACCTGGTCCAAACTACTGTCTAGTTCTGGATGATATTACTACTGACCTGGTCCAAACTACTGTGTAGTTCTGATGATATTACTACTGACCTGGTCCAAACTACTGTCTAGTTCTGATGATATTACTACTGACCTGGTCCAAACTACTGTAGTTCTGGATGATATTACTACTGACCTGGTCCAAACTACTGTCTAGTTCTGATGATATTACTACTGACCTGGTCCAAACTACTGTCTAGTTCTGATGATATTACTACTGACCTGGTCCAAACTACTGTCTAGTTCTGGATGATATTACTACTGACCTGGTCCAAACTACTGTCTAGTTCTGATGATATTACTACTGACCTGGTCCAAACTACTGTCTAGTTCTGATGATATTACTACTGACCTGGTCCAAACTACTGTCTAGTTCTGATGATATTACTACTGACCTGGTCCAAACTACTGTCTAGTTCTGATGATATTACTACTGACCTGGTCCAAACTACTGTCTAGTTCTGATGATATTACTACTGACCTGGTCCAAACTACTGTCTAGTTCTGGATGATATTACTACTGACCTGGTCCAAACTACTGTCTAGTTCTGATGATATTACTACTGACCTGGTCCAAACTACTGTCTAGTTCTGGATGATATTACTACTGACCTGGTCCAAACTACTGTCTAGTTCTGATGAGATTACTACTGACCTGGTCCAAACTACTGTCTAGTTCTGGATGATATTACTACTGACCTGGTCCAAACTACTGTCTAGTTCTGATGATATTACTACTGACCTGGTCCAAACTACTGTCTAGTTCTGGATGATATTACTACTGACCTGGTCCAAACTACTGTCTAGTTCTGGATGATATTACTACTGACCTGGTCCAAACTACTGTCTAGTTCTGGATGATATTACTACTGACCTGGTCCAAACTACTGTCTAGTTCTGATGATATTAACACTGACCTGGTCCAAACTACTGTCTAGTTCTGGATGATATTACTACTGACCTGGTCCAAACTACTGTCTAGTTTTGGATGATATTACTACTGACCTGGTCCAAACTACTGTCTAGTTCTGGATGATATTAACACTGACCTGGTCCAAACTACTGTCTAGTTCTGGATGATATTACTACTGACCTGGTCCAAACTACTGTCTAGTTCTGGATGATATTACTACTGACCTGGTCCAAACTACTGTCTAGTTCTGGATGATATTACTACTGACCTGGTCCAAACTACTGTCTAGTTCTGGATGATATTACTACTGACCTGGTCCAAACTACTGTCTAGTTCTGGATGATATTACTACTAATAATGATCATGAGGAAGCATCTCTACAGTTAGAGTAAGTAGTTATTTAGACAATTTAGGAATGAAAGTTGTTACCCCTGCACTTCTAAATGCTACAAGTGTACGAACTCTTCTACAAGTGTACATGTTCCCCCGTGTCGGCACTCCTAAATGACAAGCGTACGTTTCCCCCGTGTCGGCACTCCTAAATGACAAGCGTACGTTTCCCCCGTGTCGGCACTCCTAAATGACAAGCGTACGTTTCCCCCGTGTCGGCACTCCTAAATGACAAGCGTACGTTTCCCCCGTGTCGGCACTCCTAAATGACAAGCGTACGTTTCCCCCGTGTCGGCACTCCTAAATGACAAGCGTACGTTTCCCCCGTGTCGGCACTCCTAAATGACAAGCGTACGTTTCCCCCGTGTCGGCACTCCTAAATGACAAGCGTACGTTTCCCCCGTGTCGGCACTCCTAAATGACAAGCGTACGTTTCCCTCAATCTCGGGCCGGCATCAATATACGTCCCTACCTAACCCCTGTTTATTTACTCTATGGATGGGTACTCCAAGATTTTACTTTACTGGGTTTATTCTGTGATTACGCCAGCCTTGTAATCCACAAAATGCATTTTTGGATTATTTAATCCAGACTCATGGCTTATCTTTCTAATTCTCTGTTGTGTCTTTATTACGAGGATTAAATGACCACTTCTTCAAAACGTTGAGAATAATTATGTTATGAACAAAACAACAACATGTAAAAATCGTAATTTGTTATTTCAAACATATTTCTCATTTTATCCCCAATTTCCGTCACAAATGAGAATATTGAAATACAAGTCGTTTGACATAAACTGTGATACTGTTAGTAATGACACTAAGTATTACTAGTATGGTCCCAGATGTGTTTCTACTCTTTCAAGCTCTATTTTATTTGGATGTCGTTTATGCAACTGTGTGTTCAATTTAATAACGTTAGATTGGGGTCACAGAACTATGTTAAGTGACGTACCGTGGGGAGGTAGGTTATGACCTATGTGAAGTGACGTACCGTGGGGAGGTAGGTTATGAACTATGTTAAGTGAGGTAGGTTATTAACTATGTTAAGTGACGTACCGTGGGGAGGTAGGTTATGAACTGTGTTAAATGACGTACCGTGGGGAGGTAGGTTATGAACTATGTTAAGTGACGTACCGTGGGGAGGTAGGTTATGAACTATGTTAAGTGACGTACCTTGGGGAGGTAGGTTATGAACTATGTTAAGTGACATACCGTGGGGAGGTAGGTTATGAACTATGTTAAGTGACGTACCTTGGGGAGGTAGGTTATGAACTATGTTAAGTGACGTACCTTGGGGAGGTAGGTTATGAACTATGTTAAGTGACATACCGTGGGGAGGTAGGTTATGAACTATGTTAAGTGACGTACCTTGGGGAGGTAGGTTATGAACTATGTTAAGTGACGTACCTTGGGGAGGTAGGTTATGAACTATGTTAAGTGACATACCGTGGGGAGGTAGGTTAGGAACTATGTTAAGTGACGTACCTTGGGGAGGTAGGTTATGAACTATGTTAAGTGACATACCATGGGGAGGTAGGTTATGAACTATGTTAAGTGACGTACCGTGGGGAGGTAGGTTATGAACTATGTTATGTGACGTACCGTGGGGAGGTAGGTTATGAACTATGTTAAGTGACATACCGTGGGGAGGTAGGTTATGAACTATGTTAAGTGACGTACCGTGGGGAGGTAGGTTATGAACTATGTTAAGTGACATACCGTGGGGAGGTAGGTTATGAACTATGTTAAGTGACGTACCGTGGGGAGGTAGGTTATGAACTATGTTAAGTGACGTACCGTGGGGAGGTAGGTTATGAACTATGTTAAGTGACGTACCGTGGGGAGGTAGGTTATGAACTATGTTAAGTGACGTACCGTGGGGAGGTAGGTTATGAACTATGTTAAGTGACGTACCGTGGGGAGGTAGGTTATGAACTATGTTAAGTGACATACCTTGGGGAGGTAGGTTATGAACTATGTTAAGTGACGTACCTTGGGGAGGTAGGTTATGAACTATGTTAAGTGACGTACCGTGGGGAGGTAGGTTATGAACTATGTTAAGTGACATACCTTGGGGAGGTAGGTTATGAACTATGTTAAGTGACGTACCTTGGGGAGGTAGGTTATGAACTATGTTAAGTGACGTACCGTGGGGAGGTAGGTTATGAACTATGTTAAGTGACGTACCGTGGGGAGGTAGGTTATGAACTATGTTAAGTGACATACCGTGGGGAGGTAGGTTATGAACTATGTTAAGTGACATACCATTGGGAGGTAGGTTATGAACTATGTTAAGTGACGTACCGTGGGAAGGTAGGTTATGAACTATGTTAAGTGACATACCGTGGGGTGGTAGGTTATGAACTATGTTAAGTGACGTACTGTGGGGAGGTAGGTTATGCACTATGTTAAGTGACGTACCGTGGGGAGGTAGGTTATGAACTATGTTAAGTGACGTACCGTGGGGAGGTAGGTTATGAACTATGTTAAGTGACATACCGTGGGGAGGTAGGTTATGAACTATGTTAAGGGACATACCATTGGGAGGTAGGTTATGAACTATGTTAAGTGACATACCATTGGGAGGTAGGTTATGAACTATGTTAAGTGACATACCGTGGGGAGGTAGGTTATGAACTATGTTAAGTGACGTACCGTGGGGAGGTAGGTTATGCACTATGTTAAGTGAGGTAGGTTATGAACTATATTAAGTGACGTACCGTGGGGAGGTAGGTTATGAACTATGTTAAGTGACGTACCGCGGGGAGGTAGGTTATGAACTATGTTAAGTGACGTACCGTGGGGAGGTAGGTTATGAACTATGTTAAGTGACGTACCGTGGGGAGGTAGGTTATGAACTATGTTAAGTGACGTACCGTGGGGAGGTAGGTTATGAACTATGTTAAGTGACGTACCGTGGGGAGGTAGGTTATGAACTATGTTAAGTGACGTACCGTGGGGAGGTAGGTTATGAACTATGTTAAGTGACGTACCTTGGGGAGGTAGGTTATGAACTATGTTAAGTGACGTACCGTGGGGAGGTAGGTTATGAACTATGTTAAGTGACATACCTTGGGGAGGTAGGTTATGAACTATGTTAAGTGACGTACCTTGGGGAGGTAGGTTATGAACTATGTTAAGTGACGTACCGTGGGGAGGTAGGTTATGAACTATGTTAAGTGACGTACCGTGGGGAGGTAGGTTATGAACTATGTTAAGTGACGTACCGTGGGGAGGTAGGTTATGAACTATTTTAAGTGACGTACCTTGGGGAGGTAGGTTATGAACTATGTTAATTGACGTACCGTGGGGAGGTAGGTTATGAACTATGTTAAGTGACGTACCGTGGGGAGGTAGGTTATGAACTATTTTAAGTGACGTACCTTGGGGAGGTAGGTTATGAACTATGTTAAGTGACGTACCGTGGGGAGGTAGGTTATGAACTATGTTAAGTGACGTACCGTGGGGAGGTAGGTTATGAACTATGTTAAGTGACGTACCGTGGGGAGGTAGGTTATGAACTATGTTAATTTACGTACCGTGGGGAGGTAGGTTATGAACTATGTTAAGTGACATACCGTGGGGAGGTAGGTTATGAACTATGTTAAGTGACATACCATTGGGAGGTAGGTTATGAACTATGTTAAGTGACGTACCGTGGGAAGGTAGGTTATGAACTATGTTAAGTGACATACCGTGGGGAGGTAGGTTATGAACTATGTTAAGTGACGTACTGTGGGGAGGTAGGTTATGCACTATGTTAAGTGACGTACCGTGGGGAGGTAGGTTATGAACTATGTTAAGTGACGTACCGTGGGGAGGTAGGTTATGAACTATGTTAAGTGACATACCGTGGGGAGGTAGGTTATGAACTATGTTAAGTGACGTACCGTGGGGAGGTAGGTTATGCACTATGTTAAGTGAGGTAGGTTATGAACTATATTAAGTGACGTACCGTGGGGAGGTAGGTTATGAACTATGTTAAGTGACGTACCGCGGGGAGGTAGGTTATGAACTATGTTAAGTGACTTACCTTGGGGAGGTAGGTTATGAACTATGTTAAGTGACGAACCTTGGGGAGGTAGGTTATGAACTATGTTAAGTGACATACCATTGGGAGGTAGGTTATGAACTATGTTAAGTGACATACCGTGGGGAGGTAGGTTATGAACTATGTTAAGTGACGTACCTTGGGGAGGTAGGTTATGAATTATGTTAAGTGATGTACCGTGGGGAGGTAGGTTATGAACTATGTTAAGTGACGTACCGTGGGGAGGTAGGTTATGAACTATGTTAAGTGATGTACCGTGGGGAGGTAGGTTATGAACTATGTTAAGTGACGTACCTTGGGGAGGTAGGTTATGAACTATGTTAAGTGACGTACCGTGGGGAGGTAGGTTATGAACTATGTTAAGTGATGTACCGTGGGGAGGTAGGTTATGAACTATGTTAAGTGACGTACCGTGGGGAGGTAGGTTATGAACTATGTTAAGTGACGTACCGTGGGGAGGTAGGTTATGAACTATGTTAAGTGACGTACCTTGGGGAGGTAGGTTATGAACTATGTTAAGTGACGTACCGTGGGGAGGTAGGTTATGAACTATGTTAAGTGACGTACCGTGGGAAGGTAGGTTATGAACTATGTTAAGTGACATACCGTGGGGAGGTAGGTTATGAACTATGTTAAGTGACGTACTGTGGGGAGGTAGGTTATGCACTATGTTAAGTGACGTACCGTGGGGAGGTAGGTTATGAACTATGTTAAGTGACGTACCGTGGGGAGGTAGGTTATGAACTATGTTAAGTGACATACCGTGGGGAGGTAGGTTATGAACTATGTTAAGTGACATACCATTGGGAGGTAGGTTATGAACTATGTTAAGTGACATACCATTGGGAGGTAGGTTATGAACTATGTTAAGTGACATACCGTGGGGAGGTAGGTTATGAACTATGTTAAGTGACGTACCGTGGGGAGGTAGGTTATGCACTATGTTAAGTGAGGTAGGTTATGAACTATATTAAGTGACGTACCGTGGGGAGGTAGGTTATGAACTATGTTAAGTGACGTACCGCGGGGAGGTAGGTTATGAACTATGTTAAGTGACGTACCGTGGGGAGGTAGGTTATGAACTATGTTAAGTGACGTACCGTGGGGAGGTAGGTTATGAACTATGTTAAGTGACGTACCGTGGGGAGGTAGGTTATGAACTATGTTAAGTGACGTACCGTGGGTAGGTAGGTTATGAACTATGTTAAGTGACGTACCGTGGGGAGGTAGGTTATGAACTATGTTAAGTGACGTACCTTGGGGAGGTAGGTTATGAACTATGTTAAGTGACGTACCGTGGGGAGGTAGGTTATGAACTATGTTAAGTGACATACCTTGGGGAGGTAGGTTATGAACTATGTTAAGTGACGTACCTTGGGGAGGTAGGTTATGAACTATGTTAAGTGACGTACCGTGGGGAGGTAGGTTATGAACTATGTTAAGTGACGTACCGTGGGGAGGTAGGTTATGAACTATGTTAAGTGACGTACCGTGGGGAGGTAGGTTATGAACTATTTTAAGTGACGTACCTTGGGGAGGTAGGTTATGAACTATGTTAAGTGACGTACCGTGGGGAGGTAGGTTATGAACTATGTTAAGTGACGTACCGTGGGGAGGTAGGTTATGAACTATTTTAAGTGACGTACCTTGGGGAGGTAGGTTATGAACTATGTTAAGTGACGTACCGTGGGGAGGTAGGTTATGAACTATGTTAAGTGACGTACCGTGGGGAGGTAGGTTATGAACTATGTTAAGTGACGTACCGTGGGGAGGTAGGTTATGAACTATGTTAAGTGACGTACCTTGGGGAGGTAGGTTATGAACTATGTTAAGTGACGTACCTTGGGGAGGTAGGTTATGAACTATGTTAAGTGACGTACCGTGGGGAGGTAGGTTATGAACTATGTTAAGTGACGTACCGTGGGGAGGTAGGTTATGAACTATGTTAAGTGACGTACCGTGGGGAGGTAGGTTATGAACTATGTTAAGTGACATACCTTGGGGAGGTAGGTTATGAACTATGTTAAGTGACGTACCTTGGGGAGGTAGGTTATGAACTATGTTAAGTGACGTACCGTGGGGAGGTAGGTTATGAACTATGTTAATTTACGTACCGTGGGGAGGTAGGTTATGAACTATGTTAAGTGACATACCGTGGGGAGGTAGGTTATGAACTATGTTAAGTGACATACCATTGGGAGGTAGGTTATGAACTATGTTAAGTGACGTACCGTGGGAAGGTAGGTTATGAACTATGTTAAGTGACGTACCGTGGGGAGGTAGGTTATGAACTATGTTAAGTGACGTACTGTGGGGAGGTAGGTTATGCACTATGTTAAGTGACGTACCGTGGGGAGGTAGGTTATGAACTATGTTAAGTGACGTACCGTGGGGAGGTAGGTTATGAACTATGTTAAGTGACATACCGTGGGGAGGTAGGTTATGAACTATGTTAAGTGACGTACCGTGGGGAGGTAGGTTATGCACTATGTTAAGTGAGGTAGGTTATGAACTATATTAAGTGACGTACCGTGGGGAGGTAGGTTATGAACTATGTTAAGTGACGTACCGCGGGGAGGTAGGTTATGAACTATGTTAAGTGACTTACCTTGGGGAGGTAGGTTATGAACTATGTTAAGTGACGAACCTTGGGGAGGTAGGTTATGAACTATGTTAAGTGACATACCATTGGGAGGTAGGTTATGAACTATGTTAAGTGACATACCGTGGGGAGGTAGGTTATGAACTATGTTAAGTGACGTACCTTGGGGAGGTAGGTTATGAATTATGTTAAGTGATGTACCGTGGGGAGGTAGGTTATGAACTATGTTAAGTGACGTACCGTGGGGAGGTAGGTTATGAACTATGTTAAGTGATGTACCGTGGGGAGGTAGGTTATGAACTATGTTAAGTGACGTACCTTGGGGAGGTAGGTTATGAACTATGTTAAGTGACGTACCGTGGGGAGGTAGGTTATGAACTATGTTAAGTGATGTACCGTGGGGAGGTAGGTTATGAACTATGTTAAGTGACGTACCGTGGGGAGGTAGGTTATGAACTATGTTAAGTGACGTACCGTGGGGAGGTAGGTTATGAACTATGTTAAGTGACGTACCGTGGGGAGGTAGGTTATGAACTATGTTAAGTGACGTACCTTGGGGAGGTAGGTTATGAACTATGTTAAGTGACGTACCGTGGGGAGGTAGGTTATGAACTATGTTAAGTGACATACCTTGGGGAGGTAGGTTATGAACTATGTTAAGTGACGTACCTTGGGGAGGTAGGTTATGAACTATGTTAAGTGACGTACCGTGGGGAGGTAGGTTATGAACTATGTTAAGTGACGTACCGTGGGGAGGTAGGTTATGAACTATTTTAAGTGACGTACCTTGGGGAGGTAGGTTATGAACTATGTTAAGTGACGTACCGTGGGGAGGTAGGTTATGAACTATGTTAAGTGACGTACCGTGGGGAGGTAGGTTATGAACTATGTTAAGTGACGTACCGTGGGGAGGTAGGTTATGAACTATGTTAAGTGACATACCTTGGGGAGGTAGGTTATGAACTATGTTAAGTGACGTACCTTGGGGAGGTAGGTTATGAACTATGTTAAGTGACGTACCGTGGGGAGGTAGGTTATGAACTATGTTAAGTGACGTACCGTGGGGAGGTAGGTTATGAACTATGTTAAGTGACGTACCGTGGGGAGGTAGGTTATGAACTATGTTAAGTGACATACCTTGGGGAGGTAGGTTATGAACTATGTTAAGTGACGTACCTTGGGGAGGTAGGTTATGAACTATGTTAAGTGACGTACCGTGGGGAGGTAGGTTATGAACTATGTTAAGTGACGTACCGTGGGGAGGTAGGTTATGAACTATGTTAAGTGACATACCGTGGGGAGGTAGGTTATGAACTATGTTAAGTGACGTACCTTGGGGAGGTAGGTTATGAATTATGTTAAGTGACGTACCGTGGGGAGGTAGGTTATGAACTATGTTAAGTGACGTACCGTGGGGAGGTAGGTTATGAACTATGTTAAGTGATGTACCTTGGGGAGGTAGGTTACGAACTATGTTAAGTGACGTACCTTGGGGAGGTAGGTTATGAACTATGTTAAGTGACGTACCGTGGGGAGGTAGGTTATGAACTATGTTAAGTGACGTACCGTGGGGAGGTAGGTTATGAACTATGTTAAGTGACATACCGTGGGGAGGTAGGTTATGAACTATGTTAAGTGACATACCATTGGGAGGTAGGTTATGAACTATGTTAAGTGACGTACCGTGGGGAGGTAGGTTATGAACTATGTTAAGTGACATACCTTGGGGAGGTAGGTTATGAACTATGTTAAGTGACGTACCTTGGGGAGGTAGGTTATGAACTATGTTAAGTGACGTACCGTGGGGAGGTAGGTTATGAACTATGTTAAGTGACATACCTTGGGGAGGTAGGTTATGAACTATGTTAAGTGACGTACCTTGGGGAGGTAGGTTATGAACTATGTTAAGTGACGTACCGTGGGGAGGTAGGTTATGAACTATGTTAAGTGACGTACCGTGGGGAGGTAGGTTATGAACTATGTTAAGTGACATACCTTGGGGAGGTAGGTTATGAACTATGTTAAGTGACGTACCTTGGGGAGGTAGGTTATGAACTATGTTAAGTGACGTACCGTGGGGAGGTAGGTTATGAACTATGTTAAGTGACGTACCGTGGGGAGGTAGGTTATGAACTATGTTAAGTGACATACCGTGGGGAGGTAGGTTATGAACTATGTTAAGTGACATACCATTGGGAGGTAGGTTATGAACTATGTTAAGTGACGTACCGTGGGAAGGTAGGTTATGAACTATGTTAAGTGACATACCGTGGGGAGGTAGGTTATGAACTATGTTAAGTGACGTACTGTGGGGAGGTAGGTTATGCACTATGTTAAGTGACGTACCGTGGGGAGGTAGGTTATGAACTATGTTAAGTGACGTACCGTGGGGAGGTAGGTTATGAACTATGTTAAGTGACATACTGTGGGGAGGTAGGTTATGAACTATGTTAAGTGACATACCATTGGGAGGTAGGTTATGAACTATGTTAAGTGACATACCATTGGGAGGTAGGTTATGAACTATGTTAAGTGACATACCGTGGGGAGGTAGGTTATGAACTATGTTAAGTGACGTACCGTGGGGAGGTAGGTTATGCACTATGTTAAGTGAGGTAGGTTATGAACTATATTAAGTGACGTACCGTGGGGAGGTAGGTTATGAACTATGTTAAGTGACGTACCGCGGGGAGGTAGGTTATGAACTATGTTAAGTGACGTACCGTGGGGAGGTAGGTTATGAACTATGTTAAGTGACGTACCGTGGGGAGGTAGGTTATGAACTATGTTAAGTGACGTACCGTGGGGAGGTAGGTTATGAACTATGTTAAGTGACATACCGTGGGGAGGTAGGTTATGAACTATGTTAAGTGACGTACCGTGGGGAGGTAGGTTATGAACTATGTTAAGTGACGTACCTTGGGGAGGTAGGTTATGAACTATGTTAAGTGACGTACCGTGGGGAGGTAGGTTATGAACTATGTTAAGTGACATACCTTGGGGAGGTAGGTTATGAACTATGTTAAGTGACGTACCTTGGGGAGGTAGGTTATGAACTATGTTAAGTGACGTACCGTGGGGAGGTAGGTTATGAACTATGTTAAGTGACGTACCGTGGGGAGGTAGGTTATGAACTATGTTAAGTGACGTACCGTGGGGAGGTAGGTTATGAACTATTTTAAGTGACGTACCTTGGGGAGGTAGGTTATGAACTATGTTAAGTGACGTACCGTGGGGAGGTAGGTTATGAACTATGTTAAGTGACGTACCGTGGGGAGGTAGGTTATGAACTATTTTAAGTGACGTACCTTGGGGAGGTAGGTTATGAACTATGTTAAGTGACGTACCGTGGGGAGGTAGGTTATGAACTATGTTAAGTGACGTACCGTGGGGAGGTAGGTTATGAACTATGTTAAGTGACGTACCGTGGGGAGGTAGGTTATGAACTATGTTAAGTGACGTACCTTGGGGAGGTAGGTTATGAACTATGTTAAGTGACGTACCTTGGGGAGGTAGGTTATGAACTATGTTAAGTGACGTACCGTGGGGAGGTAGGTTATGAACTATGTTAAGTGACGTACCGTGGGGAGGTAGGTTATGAACTATTTTAAGTGACGTACCTTGGGGAGGTAGGTTATGAACTATGTTAAGTGACGTACCGTGGGGAGGTAGGTTATGAACTATGTTAAGTGACGTACCGTGGGGAGGTAGGTTATGAACTATTTTAAGTGACGTACCTTGGGGAGGTAGGTTATGAACTATGTTAAGTGACGTACCGTGGGGAGGTAGGTTATGAACTATGTTAAGTGACGTACCGTGGGGAGGTAGGTTATGAACTATGTTAAGTGACGTACCGTGGGGAGGTAGGTTATGAACTATGTTAAGTGACGTACCTTGGGGAGGTAGGTTATGAACTATGTTAAGTGACGTACCTTGGGGAGGTAGGTTATGAACTATGTTAAGTGACGTACCGTGGGGAGGTAGGTTATGAACTATGTTAAGTGACGTACCGTGGGGAGGTAGGTTATGAACTATGTTAAGTGACGTACCGTGGGGAGGTAGGTTATGAACTATGTTAAGTGACATACCTTGGGGAGGTAGGTTATGAACTATGTTAAGTGACGTACCTTGGGGAGGTAGGTTATGAACTATGTTAAGTGACGTACCGTGGGGAGGTAGGTTATGAACTATGTTAATTTACGTACCGTGGGGAGGTAGGTTATGAACTATGTTAAGTGACATACCGTGGGGAGGTAGGTTATGAACTATGTTAAGTGACATACCATTGGGAGGTAGGTTATGAACTATGTTAAGTGACGTACCGTGGGAAGGTAGGTTATGAACTATGTTAAGTGACGTACCGTGGGGAGGTAGGTTATGAACTATGTTAAGTGACGTACCGTGGGGAGGTAGGTTATGCACTATGTTAAGTGAGGTAGGTTATGAACTATATTAAGTGACGTACCGTGGGGAGGTAGGTTATGAACTATGTTAAGTGACGTACCGCGGGGAGGTAGGTTATGAACTATGTTAAGTGACTTACCTTGGGGAGGTAGGTTATGAACTATGTTAAGTGACGAACCTTGGGGAGGTAGGTTATGAACTATGTTAAGTGACATACCATTGGGAGGTAGGTTATGAACTATGTTAAGTGACATACCGTGGGGAGGTAGGTTATGAACTATGTTAAGTGACGTACCTTGGGGAGGTAGGTTATGAATTATGTTAAGTGACGTACCGTGGGGAGGTAGGTTATGAACTATGTTAAGTGACGTACCGTGGGGAGTTAGGTTATGAACTATGTTAAGTGATGTACCGTGGGGAGGTAGGTTATGAACTATGTTAAGTGACGTACCTTGGGGAGGTAGGTTATGAACTATGTTAAGTGACGTACCGTGGGGAGGTAGGTTATGAACTATGTTAAGTGACGTACCGTGGGGAGGTAGGTTATGAACTATGTTAAGTGACGTACCGTGGGGAGGTAGGTTATGAACTATGTTAAGTGACGTACCGTGGGGAGGTAGGTTATGAACTATGTTAAGTGACGTACCGTGGGGAGGTAGGTTATGAACTATGTTAAGTGACGTACCTTGGGGAGGTAGGTTATGAACTATGTTAAGTGACGTACCGTGGGGAGGTAGGTTATGAACTATGTTAAGTGACATACCTTGGGGAGGTAGGTTATGAACTATGTTAAGTGACGTACCTTGGGGAGGTAGGTTATGAACTATGTTAAGTGACGTACCGTGGGGAGGTAGGTTATGAACTATGTTAAGTGACGTACCGTGGGGAGGTAGGTTATGAACTATGTTAAGTGACGTACCGTGGGGAGGTAGGTTATGAACTATTTTAAGTGACGTACCTTGGGGAGGTAGGTTATGAACTATGTTAAGTGACGTACCGTGGGGAGGTAGGTTATGAACTATGTTAAGTGACGTACCGTGGGGAGGTAGGTTATGAACTATGTTAAGTGACGTACCGTGGGGAGGTAGGTTATGAACTATGTTAAGTGACATACCTTGGGGAGGTAGGTTATGAACTATGTTAAGTGACGTACCTTATGGAGGTAGGTTATGAACTATGTTAAGTGACGTACCGTGGGGAGGTAGGTTATGAACTATGTTAAGTGACGTACCGTGGGGAGGTAGGTTATGAACTATGTTAAGTGATGTACCGTGGGGAGGTAGGTTATGAACTATGTTAAGTGACGTACCTTGGGGAGGTAGGTTATGAACTATGTTAAGTGACGTACCTTGGGGAGGTAGGTTATGAACTATGTTAAGTGACATACCGTGGGGAGGTAGGTTATGAACTATGTTAAGTGACATACCTTGGGGAGGTAGGTTATGAACTATGTTAAGTGACGTACCGTGGGGAGGTAGGTTATGAACTATGTTAAGTGACGTACCTTGGGGAGGTAGGTTATGCACTATGTTAAGTGACATACCGTGGGGAGGTAGGTTATGCACTATGTTAAGTGACATACCGTGGGGAGGTAGGTTATGAACTATGTTAAGTGACATACCTTGGGGAGGTAGGTTATGAACTATGTTAAGTGACATACCATTGGGAGGTAGGTTATGAACTATGTTAAGTGACGTACCTTGGGGAGGTAGGTTATGACCTATGTTAAGTGACGTACCTTGTGGAGGTAGGTTATGACCTATGTTAAGTGACATACCATGGGAAGGTAGGTTATGAGCTATGTTAAGTGACATACCTTGGGGAGGCAGGTTATGAACTATGTTAAGTGACATACTGTGGGGAGGTAGGTTATGAACTATGTTAAGTGACATGCCGTGGGGATGTAGGTTATGAACTATGTTAAGTGACATACCTTGGGGAGGCAGGTTATGAACTATGTTAAGTGACATACCATGGGGAGGTAGGTTATGAACTATGTTAAGTGACATACCTTGGGGAGGTTGGTTATGAACTGTGTTAAGTGACATACCGTGGGGAGGTAGGTTATGAACTATGTTAAGTGACGAACCTTGGGGAGGTAGGTTATGAACTATGTTAAGTGACGTACCTTGGGGGGGTAGGTTACGAACTATGTTAAGTGACATACCGTGGGGAGGTAGGTTATGAACTATGTTAAGTGACGTACCGTGGGTAGGTAGGTTATGAACTATGTTAAGTGATGTACCTTGTGGAGGTAGGTTATGAACTATGTGAAGTGACGTACCTAGGTTAGTTGAAAAAATTACTAGGAAAAACAAACGCACAAAAGTAAATTATTTTAGACTACAAATAAATACATTATGCATGAATATAATTTAAAAACAAATACATAAATATGTAAATAATATGTTGTATTGGTATTAATAATAATTTTATAATTACAAACATGTTTCATTGAAAAGGCAAATGCACAAAAAAGCAGACATCTCCCAGCTGGCCATAAGGAGTCTCTATGAACAGATTATCTGCCTTTATTTGTTGTTTGTTTTATATCAAACTCTGATATAAAATATTTGATTAGCATAAATGTAAATGAGGGACAATTGATTTTGGCAGTGTGCCTGGGCTGGGGCTTGGACTGAAGGGCTGTGGCCTAGCTGGTACTGAGGGGCTGGGGCCTAGCTGGGGCTGGGGCGTAGATGGGGCTGGGGCTGAGGGCCTGGAGCCTAGCTGGGACTGAGGGGCTGGGGCTGGGACTGAGGGGCTGGAGCCTAGCTGGGACTGAGGGGCTGGGACTGGGACTGAGGGGCTGGAGCCTAGCCGGGGCTGTGTCTTATGGGCTATGGGGCTGTCTTGCGTTGGTTGGGGGGGGGGGGGGCTCCCAGTAGCAGCATCATCATCTCTTACTATAATCTATCCCCCTCACTGTCCCTTGTCTTGATTAAATAACTGTCCCTTTTCTCTTGATTAAATAACTCTGTCCCTTGTCTCTTGATTAAATAACTCTGTCCCTTGTCTTGATTAAATAACTCTGTCCCTTGTCTTGATTAAATAACTATGTCCCTTGTCTCTTGATTAAATAACTCTGTCTCTTGATTAAATAACTCTGTCCCTTGTCTCTTGATTAAATAACTCTGTCCCTTGTCTTGATTAAATAACTCTGTCCCTTGTCTTGATTAAATAACTCTGTCCCTTGTCTCTTGATTAAATAACTCTGTCCCTTGTCTTGATTAAATAACTCTGTCCCTTGTCTTGATTAAATAACTCTGTCCCGTGTCTCTTGATTAAATAACTCTGTCCTGTGTCTCTTGATTAAATAACTATGTCCCTTGTCTCTTGATTAAATAACTCTGTCCCGTGTCTCTTGATTAAATAACTCTGTCCCGTGTCTCTTGATTAAATAACTCTGTCCCTTGTCTTGATTAAATAACTCTGTCCCGTGTCTCTTGATTAAATAACTCTGTCCCTTGTCTCTTGATTAAATAACTCTGTCCCTTGTCTCTTGATTAAATAACTCTGTCCCTTGTCTCTTGATTAAATAACTCTGTCCCTTGTCTTGATTAAATAACTCTGTCCCTTGTCTTGATTAAATAACTCTGTCCCTTGTCTTGATTAAATAACTCTGTCCCTTGTCTCTTGATTAAATAACTCTGTCCCTTGTCTTGATTAAATAACTCTGTCCCGTGTCTCTTGATTAAATAACTCTGTCCCTTGTCTTGATTTGTAACGGCTGTCGCTCTCCTCATCCTCGGAAGAGGTGAGGAGAGAAGGATCCTCAGACCAAAACGCAGGCTTTGGGAAATAAGCCATCTTTATTAAACAACGATGATGGCAAACACGAAACGAAACAAAACACTTTCAAACTACAAAATAACAAAACGACGTTGACGAAACCTGAACATAAACTTACATAACTAAACATAAACTTACGTACAGGAAACAGACGACATCGAAACGAAAACGAAAACAAACAAACGCTACAGTCCCATGTGGTACGAACATAACATACGGACACAGGAGACAATCACCCACAACGAACACTGTGACAACGCCTACCTAAATATGACTCTTAATTAGAGGAACGCCAAACACCTGCCTCTAATTAAGAGCCATACCAGGCAACCCAAAACCAACACAGAAACAGAAAACATAGAATGCCCACCCAACCTCACGTCCTGACCAACTAACACACAAAAACTAACATAAATAGGTCAGGAACGTGACAGTACCCCCCCCACAAGGTGCGAACTCCGGACGCACCAGCACAAAATCTAGGGGAGGGTCTGGGTGGGCATCTAACCACGGTGGTGGTTCAGGCTCGGGGCGCGGTTCCCACCCCACCATAATCCATCCTAACTTCCTCCCTCCAAGAATGTCCACCCTCTTTTGACCCCCACAAAATTCCCTTAACAACATATCTAATAGGGACAACCCCGGGACAGAGAGATAAATCAAGAAAGAGGGATAGATAAGAATATAGAGATAGATGAAGATAGAGAGGGAGATTAGGATAGAGGGGCAACTCCGGACTGAAAGGCAGCTCCGGACAGAGAGACAGCTCTGGACTGATGGGCAGTTCTGGGTATCCAGCCTTTTCAGGCTGAAGGGCAGCTCATGGCTGACTGACGAATCTCGATGCTCATGGCTGGCTGACGGCTCTCGACGCTCATGGCAGGCTGACGGCTCTCGACGCTCATGGCAGGCTGACGGCTCTCGACGCTCATGGCAGGCTGACGGCTCTCGACGCTCATGGCAGGCTGACGGCTCTCGACGCTCATGGCAGGCTGACGGCTCTCGACGCTCATGGCTCTCTGACGGCTCTGGCTGCTCATGGCTCTCTAACGGCTCTAGCTGCTCATGGCTCTCTGACGGCTCTGGCTGCTCATGGCTCTCTGGCGGCTCTGGCTGCTCATGGCTCTCTGGCGGCTCTGGCAGATCCTGTCTGATTGGCGGCTCTGGCAGATCCTGTCTGGTTGGCGGCTCTGGCAGATCCTGTCTGGTTGGCGGCTCTGGCAGATCCTGTCTGGTTGGCGGCTCTGGCAGATCCTGTCTGGTTGGCGGCTCTGGCAGATCCTGTCTGGTTGGCGGCTCTGGCAGATCCTGTCTGGTTGGCGGCTCTGGCAGATCCTGTCTGGCTGACGGCTCTAGCGGCTCCTGTCTGGCTGATGGCTCTAGCGGCTCCTGTCTGGCTGACGGCTCTGTAGGCTCATGGCAGACGGGCGGCTTTGCAGGCTCATGGCAGACGGGCGGCTTTGCAGGCTCCTGGCAGACGGATGGCTCAGACGGCGCTGGGGAGACGGATGGCTCAGATGGCGCTGGGGAGACGGATGGCTCAGATGGCGCTGGGGAGACGGATGGCTCAGATGGCGCTGGGGAGACGGATGGCTCAGATGGCGCTGGGGAGACGGATGGCTCAGATGGCGCTGGGGAGACGGATGGCTCAGATGGCGCTGGGGAGACGGATGGCTCTGGCCGGATACGGCGCACTGTAGACCTGGTGCGTGGTGCCGGAACTGGAGGCACCGGGCTAATGATAAGCACCTTCCTACTAGTGCGTGGAGCAGGGACAGGGCACACTGAACTCTCAAAGCGTACTCTATACCTGGTGCGTGGTACCGGCACTGGTGGCACCTGGCTGAGGGCACGCACCTCAGGACTAGTACGGGGAGAAGTGACAGTGTGTACAGGACTTAGGAGACGCACAGGTGGCTTAGTGCGTGGGGCCGGAACTGGAGGCACTGAACTGGATACACGCACTATAGGGAGAGTGCGTGGAGGAGGAACAGGGCTCTGGAAATGCACTGGTAGCCTAGTGCGTAATGTAGGCACTGTAGGTACTAGGCTGGGGCGGGGAGGTGGCGCTGGAAATACCGGACCGTGCAGGCGTACTGGCTCTCTTGAGCATTGAGCTTGCCCAACCTTACCTGGTTGAATACTCCCGGTTGCCCGACCAGTGCGGGGAGGTGGAATAACCCGCACCGGGCTATGTAGGCGAACCGGGGAAACCATGCGTAAGGCAGGTGCCATGTATGCCGGCCCGAGGAGACGCACTGGAGACCAGACGCGTTGAGCCGGCCTCATGACACCTGGCTCAATACTCAATCTAGCCCTACCAGTGCGGGGAGGTGGAATAACCCGCACTGGGCTATGCACTCGTACAGGAGACACCGTGCGCTCTACTGCGTAACACGGCGCCTGCCCGTACTCCCGCTCTCCACGGTAAGCCTGGGAAGTGGGCGCAGGTCTCCTACCTGCCCTTGGCCCACTACCCTTTAGCCCCCCCCCCAAGAAATTTTTGGGAGTTACTCACGGGCTTTTCGGGCTTCCGTGCAAGACGTGTCCCCTCATAATTCCGGTTACGAGCTTGAATCTCCGGCTTCCATCCACGTCTCCTAGCTGCCTCCTTAAACCACCGCTCCTGGGCTGTGGCTGCCTCACTCTTCTCACGAGAGCAGCGATATTCTCCAGTTTGCGCCCAGGGTCCTCTACCAGACAGGATCTCCTCCCAAGTCCAAAAGTCCTTGTTGCTCCGTCGAGCATTCCCATACCGCTTGGTCACATTTTGTTGGTGGGTGATTCTGTAACGGCTGTCGCTCTCCTCATCCTCGGAAGAGGTGAGGAGAGAAGGATCCTCAGACCAAAACGCAGGCTTTGGGAAATAAGCCATCTTTATTAAACAACGATGATGGCAAACACGAAACGAAACAAAACACTTTCAAACTACAAAATAACAAAACGACGTTGACGAAACCTGAACATAAACTTACATAACTAAACATAAACTTACGTACAGGAAACAGACGACATCGAAACGAAAACGAAAACAAACAAACGCTACAGTCCCATGTGGTACGAACATAACATACGGACACAGGAGACAATCACCCACAACGAACACTGTGACAACGCCTACCTAAATATGACTCTTAATTAGAGGAACGCCAAACACCTGCCTCTAATTAAGAGCCATACCAGGCAACCCAAAACCAACACAGAAACAGAAAACATAGAATGCCCACCCAACCTCACGTCCTGACCAACTAACACACAAAAACTAACATAAATAGGTCAGGAACGTGACATGATTAAATAACTCTGTCCCGTGTCTCTTGATTAAATAACTCTGTCCCTTGTCTCTTGATTAAATAACTCTGTCCCTTGTCTCTTGATTAAATAACTCTGTCCCTTGCTTAAACATCTCAACGGGAGAGAGAGGGAGAGTTGACACCAGTTAGTCACCTCTAGTGTTGATGTGTGCAGACAGCTGGTAGGATAACCCAAAACCCACTTGTTCAAAAGCACTACCCTATTTCCAATGTAGTGCACTACTTTTGACCAGGGTCCATAGGGAATAGAGGACCGTATGGAACCCTATTTCCAATGTAGTGCACTACTTTTGACCAGGGTCCATAGGGAATAGAGGACCGTATGGAACTCAGCCTGCGTATGTTAGTGAGGATGAACCACTGGTGCTTTCCAAGACGTCAGAGAGAGAAGTTAAAGACAGTATCTTCATTATACTCCTTCTTTTCAAACGTCCAACAAGACATTCAAGGACATTAAACTATTCAAGCCTAGATTACATCGAAGGACTGATACAAAATGTTCTGCTCTGTACTGCACCTGTGGCAGACATTTTTTTTGTTTAATTTACTCATCTTGTTTAACCTTCCTCCACTGTATCAGGTGGTCTTAAAACCTGGTGGAGTGGTGGAGTGTCTAGAAGATGATCCTGTCTGTGCGACTATCTGTCTGACTGTCTGTCTCTCTGCCCGGCTCTCTCTCTCTCTCTCTCTCTCTCTCTCTCTCTCTCTCTCTCTCTCTCTCTCTCTCTCTGTCTCTGTCTGTCTGTCTGTCAAAACAAATGATTCCCTATATAGTGCACTACTTTAGAGCTGAACACTATGGGCCCTGGTGAAAGTAGTGCGCTTCATACTGTAGGGAATATGGTGCCATTTGGAATGCAGACAGAGTGTTGCTGAACACTGTTTAGGTGTTAGGTCATCCCAGTGACAACAGTGTAACAGACATGTCAGGGTCATCTCCTACCTATAGTTGGCATGGGGATTGAGTTGTGGTGCTGCTCTTTAACTTCACAAAGGATGCTGCTTTCAGTTCTCTCAGCACAGGGGTTGAAGTGAAATGTCATAGCACACAACCTGGAGGGTGAAGGGTAATCCCAACCTGGAGGGTGAAGGGTAATCCCAACCTGGAGGGTGAAGGGTAATCCCAACCTGGAGGGTGAAGGGTAATCCCAACCTGGAGGGTGAAGGGTAATCCCAACCTGGAGGGTGAAGGGTAATCCCAACCTGGAGGGTGAAGGGTAATCCCAACCTGGAGGGTGAAGGGTATTCCAACCTGGAGGGTGAAGGGTAATCCCAACCGGTAGGGGGAAGGGTAATCCCAACCTGGAGGGGGAAGGGTAATCCCAACCTGGAGGGGGAAGGGTAATCCCAACCTGGAGGGGGAAGGGTAATCCCAACCTGGAGGGGGAAGGGTAATCCCAACCTGGAGGGGGAAGGGTAATCCCAACCTGGAGGGTGAAGGGTAATCCCAACCTGGAGGGTGAAGGGTAATCCCAACCTGGAGGGTGAAGGGTAATCCCAACCTGGAGGGTGAAGGGTAATCCCAACCTGGAGGGTGAAGGGTATTCCAACCTGGAGGGTGAAGGGTAATCCCAACCGGTAGGGTGAAGGGTAATCCCAACCTGGAGGGGGAAGGGTAATCCCAACCTGGAGGGGGAAGGGTAATCCCAACCTGGAGGGGGAAGGGTAATCCCAACCTGGAGGGGGAAGGGTAATCCCAACCTGGAGGCCAACCTGGAGGGGGAAGGGTAATCCCAACCTGGAGGGGGAAGGGTAATCCCAACCTGGAGGGGGAAGGGTAATCCCAACCTGGAGGGTGAAAGGTAATCCCAAAACATGAATGGATGGCATTAAAGAAGTAGTAGCCCACCTCGTGTACAGTGCTGTTTATTACATACTGTATGTTATTTAGCAAACACTCAATGACAGACACTGAAGCTGTTATGTAAAGCGATATTACACACTGTTGCATGTGATCATGTAAATGTGTTATTTATTTGTATAAATTAACATATGCCAACTCTTACTATGAATTGCACTTTGTTGAAGGAATGCCTCCGAAATAAAGTTAATATTTATATATATATTATATTATTATTATATTATTATTATATATATATATATATATTTTGGATTTAAACATGAAATGTTCTACCATTTTTTATTTATTTTTAAAAACAACAAATCTGTTGATTTTTGCCTCAGAATAAATACCTTAACATAAATGTGGCTATAAACCGGTTTCCGATTTACTTTGTTTACAAAAACATAACACCCCCCCCCCAAAAAAAATTAGTTTACCATCTTTTTTGATTCATCAGTATGTCCAAATCTCGGGCTCCTGGTCAAAAGGAGTGTACTACATAGGGAATAGGGTGCCATTTGGGCCTAACGGAGTGCACTACATAGGGAATAGGGTGCCATTTGGGCCTAACGGAGTGCACTACACAGGGAATAGGGTGCCATTTGGGACTTAGGCCAGGATATCACACTGTGTTTACAGGAGCTGGTAATGTGTGTCATCCAGTTGAATGTAATTCTGTGAAGCAGGATCAGGCTAAGATTCTCCTAACGTTGTGTTTAGTCTCCAATCAATTCCTGTTTCTGAGAGATTACAGCAATTTTTTTTTTTTTTTAAGTCATTTTAAGTTTCATGACATGTTCGTTAAATTCTCCAAAATGAGATGTTGCTCCCAATACCTCTAGCCTAAACCATGCAACTTATGTTACAATTACGTATACATTGACTGTATATAATGTAGTAATCTGACCACAGCAGAAATTGCATGACTTTGACAGTGTTTTCCTGCCGTGTCTAGTTAGGTCGAAAACGTCTCACGAGCAACAAAACCTAGTATTTTTTCCCCCTCCAAAAACCCCACCAATTTTTTGCGATATGGCACACATGTTAATTGAAATGCATTCCAGGTGACTACCTCATGAAGGTGGTTGAGAGAATGCCATCACTTTTTTGGTTACGACATGATTCCATATGTGTTATTTCATAGTTTTGATGTCTTCACACAATGTAGAAAATAGTAAAAATAAAGAAAACCCCTTGAATGAGTAGGTGGGACCAAACTTTTGACTGGTACTGTAAATATTTATATATCAGTATATTCACTGCCAAAAAGCCACATTTTTTTTTTGCTGGTTGGAGGCTAGGCAGCTTGAGAAACACCTGCTGTATTTCTCCTATGGTTGGTTGGCCAGCGGGGAGTTGCCTGCGCTGACTACCGGCTCTTATGTCAGAGTCCATGCACACACACACTCTGTCAAATCACCAGGAGATTTGACAGGAAACCCACCAATGAGAGCTTTAGTTCCCTCTAGAAACCAGAAACCACAGCCAGAAAGCACATAGAAACTACACAGCCCCAGCTACACATAACAATTCATCTTGTGAAATACGGTTTTAATCCTTGTTTTAATTTTTCAGTGACATTTTTGTTTCTTGACACTTTTTAGTTTTTCTCAATTTTTTTGTTCATATAGTACAGAAAATAGAGAAAAAACTATAATATTTTGTCAGAAATAATATTTATATACAGTAATATACAATTACTATATACAAATACGGTATATCAACCAACCAGGGAAGGAGATACTGTGTCTTGACAACTTGACTTGTTCTAAATGTTGTTTTGTTAAAGCCTGAATTTAAAATGGATTACATTTAGATTTCTTGTCACAATAAACCATAATGTCAGTGGAATTATGTTATTCCCCCCCCCCCCCCCCCCCCAAAAAAAATCAATTACAAATAAAAAGCTGAAAAGTATTCAGTCAATAACTATTCAATTCATTTCCCCCCAAAAAGATATTAGGGAGTAGATCAGCTTTAATACTGCAGATAGACTGTAGCTTTCATCTATGTAATTGTCTGCATCATTTCTAATCCCACACATATATATTTTTGGGAGGAAATAAAATATACAGTGCCTTCAGAAAGTATTCAGGTCCCTTGACTTTTTCCACATTTTGTTCTAAAATGGATGACAAAAAATACTTCTGAATCTACACACCATACCCCATAATGACAAAGCGAAAGCAGGTTTTTAGCAAATTCATTAAACATAAAAAAAACTAAAATACTGTATTTACATAAGTAGTCAGACCCTTTTGCTATGAGACTCGAAATTGATCTCAGGTGCATCCTGTTTCCATTGATCATCCTTGAGATGTTTCTACAACTTCATTGGAGTCCATCTGTGGTAAACTCAATTGATTGAACATGATTTGGAAAGGCACGCACCTGTCTATGTAAGGTACCACAGTTGACAGCATATGTCAGAACAAAAACCAAGCCATGAGGTCGGAGGAATTGTCCGTAGAGCTCTGAGACAGGATTGTGTCGAGGCACAGATCTAGTGAAGGGTAACAAAACATTTCTGCAGCATTGAAGGTCCCCAACAACACAGTGTCCTCCATCCTTCTTAAATGGAACCACCAAGACTCTTCTTAGAGCTGGCCACCCGGGCAAACTGTATACATTTACCAGACACAATCTAGTTTACAGTAGTTATCCTGTTTGTATTCAACCCCTTTGTTCTGGCCTCAAATACTTTCAGGAGTAAAAATGTGCTTAACAAGTCATGAAATAAGTTGCTTGGACTCACTCTGTGTGCAGTAATAGTGTTTAACATGATTTTTGAATGACTACCTCTTCTCTGTACCTCACACATACAAATGACCTGTAAGATCCCTCAGTCGAGCAGTGGATTTCAAACACAGATTGAACCGCAAAGACCAGGGAAGTTTTCCAATGTCTCACAAATAAGAGCACCTATTGGTAGATGGGTAAAATAAATTAAAATAAAATCCAATTTTATTGGTCACATACTCATATTTAGCAGATGTTATAGTGGGTGTAGTGAAATGCTTGTGTTTCTAGCTCCAACAGTGCAGTAATATTTAACAGTTCACAACAATACACACAAATTTAAGGTAAAATAATGGATTTAATAAATAAATAAATATTAGGATGATTAATGTCAGAGTCTGGAGTGTGTGTATATATATTCCCTATAGACCTACAATACAACCACTGTGTTTCAATATAAACATCTCCACAGGACCAATCTTCCCTATAGACCAACATTACAATACAACCACTGTGTTTCAATATGGACATCTCCATAGGACCTATCTTCCCTATAGACCGACATTACAATACAACCACTGTGTTTCAATATAAACATCTCCACAGGACCAATCTTCCCTATAGACCGACATTACAATACAACCACTGTGTTTCAATATAAACATCTCCACAGGACCAATCTTCCCTATAGACCAACATTACAATACAACCACTGTGTTTCAATATAAACATCTCCACAGGACCAATCTTCCCTATAGACCGACATTACAATACAACCACTGTGTTTCAATATAAACATCTCCACAGGACCAATCTTCCCTATAGACCAACATTACAATACAACCACTGTGTTTCAATATAAACATCTCCACAGGACCTATCTTCCCTATAGACCTACAATACAATACAACCACTGTGTTTCAATATAAACATCTCCACAGGACCTATCTTCCCTATAGGCCGACATTACAATACAACCACTGTATGTTTCAATATGGACATCTCCATAGGACCTATCTTCCCTATAGACCTACAATACAACCACTGTGTTTCAATATAAACATCTCCACAGGACCTATCTTCCCTATAGGCCGACATTACAATACAACCACTGTGTTTCAATATAAACATCTCCACAGGACCTATCTTCCCTATAGGTCGACATTAAAATACAACCACTGTTTCAATATAACATCTCCACAGGACCTATCTTCCCTATAGACCAACATTACAATACAACCAAAAAGGAAACAATACTGTTGTAATAATGTCATATGTGTCAGTGTGAATCATGTCTCATATTTCAACTGTATGTGGATGGGATCATTGTGGCTAGTTTTTGCTGTTCTTCAAATAGCATTTCAACACTTTTTAATTGTTCAGAAATTTAGTAAATTAGCTTCAATAATGTCTGTTGGAAAGCAGAGACTCCTGATTGGTTAGTCAGAGACTTGGTTAGCCCGAGACTTGGTTAGCCCGAGACTCGGTTAGCCCGAGACTCGGTTAGCCCGAGACTCGGTTAGCCCGGGACTCGGTTAGCCCGGGACTCGGTTAGCCCGGGGACTCGGTTAGCCCGGGGACTCGGTTAGCCCGGGACTCGGTTAGCCCGGGGACTCGGTTAGCCCGATACTTGGTTATCGCACTCTAAAGTCGGAGTTGTGTTCTGATTCACAAAGGGTCCCACCACAAAGAGTAACCACTGCTCTCCCGCTCTAGCCCTTCTTCACACTCAGGCCAGTATTCAATCCAAGTTGCATTACGGAGCAGCACATTTGGCACTTGACTTTTAAACGTACTTTACACTTGAGCTGCCATGCGCAGCCTTTTTACACATTTCTCACATACCACCTGTCGACGAGCCACGGTGAATGTGAAATGACAGTGAGCCAAACGCTTCCTTCCACCTGTAGTATAGATGATGTTTGTTAATATAGAGACGTTTTCCTCTACAGACCTCCTACCGGTCCCTTTTTACCTGTCATGCTTGAAGCAGGACGTGTGTGGTACAATCCAGTGCACCAGAAACCGTGTTTATATATATAAAATACATGTCATGTGTCCTAAATGGCACCTTATATGAACTGTATATGAACACTGGTCAAAAGTAGGTCACTATATGGGGAATGGGGTGCCATTTGGGATTAGGTAGGGATAGTGTTTGGAGCCACAATGTTTGTTTTTTTACACAATAGCTGAATCCTCCCTTTATGCCGTTAAATCTTTAACTCAATTACTGTGTCCTGCAGAAATCCCTGCTTCTACCCACTGAAGCCGATTTGGTGAGCTCCTTTACACTAACATCACTACTGTATCTGACTCCAGACCTGTATCTGACTCCAGACCTGACTAACATCACTACTGTATCTGACTCCAGACCTGTATCTGACTCCAGACCTGACTAACATCAGTACTGTATCTGACTCCAGACCTGTATCTGACTCCAGACCTGACTAACATCAATACTGTATCTGACTCCAGACCTGTATTTGACTCCAGACCTGACTAACATCAGTACTGTATCTGACTCCAGACCTGTATCTGACTCCAGACCTGACTAACATCAATACTGTATCTGACTCCAGACCTGTATCTGACTCCAGACCTGTATCTGACTCCAGACCTGACTAACATCAATACTGTATCTGACTCCAGACCTGTATCTGACTCCAGACCTGTATCTGACTCCAGACCTGACTAACATCAGTACTGTATCTGACTCCAGACCTGACTAACATCAATACTGTATCTGACTCCAGACCTGACTAACATCAATACGGTATCTGACTCCAGACCTGACTAACATCAATACTGTATCTGACTCCAGACCTGACTAACATCAATACGGTATCTGACTCCAGACCTGACTAACATCAGTACTGTCTCTGACTCCAGACCTGACTAACATCAATACTGTATCTGACTCCAGACCTGACTAACATCAATACTGTATCTGACTCCAGACCTGACTAACATCAATACGGTATCTGACTCCAGACCTGACTAACATCAGACCTGTATCTGACTCCAGACCTGACTAACATCAGTACTGTATCTGCCTCCAGACCTGTGTCTGACTCCAGACCAGACTAACATCAGTACTGTATCTGACTCCAGACCTGACTAACATCAATACTGTATCTGACTCCAGACCTGACTAACATCAGTACTGTATCTGACTCCAGACCTGACTAACATCAATACTGTATCTGACTCCAGACCTGACTAACATCAATACTGTATCTGACTCCAGACCTGACTAACATCAATACTGTATCTGACTCCAGACCTGACTAACATCAGTAC
>NC_092101.1:53314595-53334595 GCF_045679555.1 Salvelinus alpinus
AATAAACAATAAAAATGAACAGTAAACATTACACATACAGAAGTTCCAAAAGAATAAAGACATTTCAAATGTCATATTATGTCTATATACAGTGTTGTAACGATGTGCAAATGGTTAAAGTACAAAAGGGAAAATAAATAAACATAAATATGGGTTGTATTTACGATGGTGTTTGTTCTTCACTGGTTGCCCTTTTCTTGTGGCAACAGGTCACAAATCTTGCTGCTGTGATGGCACACTGTGGAATTTCACCCAGTAGATATGGGAGTTTATCAAAATCGCTTTGTTTTCAAATTCTTTGTTGGTCTGTGTAATCTGAGGGAAATATGTGTCTATTATATGGCCATGCATTTGGCAGGAGGTTAGGAAGTGCAGCTCAGTTTCCACCTCATTCTGTGGGCAGTGTGCACATAGCCTGTCTTCTCCTGAAAGCCAGGTCTGCCTACGGCGGCCTTTCTCAATATCAAGGCCACTGAGTCTGTACATAGTCAAAGCTTTCCTTAAGTTTGGGTCAGTCACAGCGGTCAGGTATTCTGCCACTGTGTACTCTCTGTTTAGGGCCAAATAGCATTCTAGTATGCTCAGTTTTTTTTGTTAATTCTTTCCAATGTGTCAAGTAATTATGTTTCTGTTTTCTCATGATTTGGTTGGGTCTAATCGTGTTGCTGTCCTGGGGCTCTGTGGGGTGTGTTTGTGTTTGTGAACAGAGTCCCAGGACTAGCTTGCTTAGGGGACTCTTCTCCAGGTTCATCTCTCTGTAGGTGATGGCTTTGTTATGGAAGGTTTGGGAATCGCTTCCTTTTAGGTGGTTGTAGAATTTAACGGCTCTTTTCTGGATGTTGATAATTAGCGGGTATCGGCCTAATTCTGCTCTGCATGCATTATTTGGTGTTCTACGTTGTACACGGAGGATATTTTTGCAGAATTCTGCATGCAGAGTCTCAATTTGGTGTTTGTCCCATTTTGTGAAGTCTTGGTTGGTGAGTGGACCCCAGACCTCACAACGTTAAAGTGCAATGGGTTCTATAACTGATTCAAGTATTTTTAGCCAGATCCTAATTGGTATGTTGAAATTTATGTTCCTTTTGATGGCATAGAATGCCCTTCTTGCCTTGTCTCTCAGATCGTTCACATCTTTGTGGAAGTTACCTGTGGCGCTGATGTTTAGGCCAAGGTATGTATAGTTTTTTGTGTGCTCTAGGGTGTCTAGATGGAATTTGTATTTGTGGTCCTGGCAACTGGACCTTTTTTGGAACACTGTTGTTTTTGTCTTGCTGAGATTTACTGTCAGGGCCCAGGTCTGGCAGGGCCCAGGTCTGGCAGGGCCCAGGTCTGGCAGGGCCCAGGTCTGGCAGGGCCCAGGTCTGGCAGAATCTGTGCAGAAGATATAGGTGCTGCTGTAGGCCCTCCTTGGTTGTGGACAGAAGCACCATATCATCAGCAAAGTGTAGACATTTGACTTCAGATTCTAGTAGGGTGATCCCGGGTGCTGCAGACTGTTCTAGTGCCCTCGCTAAGTCGTTGATATATATGCTGAAGAGGGTGGGGCTTAAACTGCATCCCTGTCTCACCCCACGCCCCTGTGGAATGAAATGTGTATGTTTTTTGCCTATTTTAACCGCACACTTGTGTACATGGATTTTATAATGTTGTATGTTTTCCCCCTAACACCACTTTCCATCAATTTGTATAGCAGGCCCTCGTGCCAAATTGAGTTGAAAGCTTTTTTGAAATCAACAAAGCATGAGAAGACTTTGCCTTTGTTTGTTTGTTTGTCAATTAGGGTATGCAGGGTGAATACGTGGTCTGTGGTACGGTAATTTGGTGTCCAGCCAATTTGATATTTGCTCAGTACATTGTTTTTGCTAAGGAAATGTACTAGTCTGCTGTTAATGATAATGCAGAGTATTTTCCCAAGGTTGTTGTTGACGCATATCCCACAGTAGTTATTGGGGTAAAAAAATCTTGTCTCTGTCTCTTTTTGTCTCTCTCTGTCTGTCTTTTTCTTTCTTTCTCTCTCTCTCTCTCTCCTGTTGCGCAAGGTAGAATCACTCCATTCCTCTGTAATTATATCTAAACAATGGGTTCTCAACCTCTCTGCCACAGGGTTACTGGAACGGGAACAAACTGAAAACAAACTGCTCTGCTTTTAATCTTTTCACAAGTGAGTTCCAAATTTCTCTAACGGTCGCCCCAGCGCGAGTTGTTTTATGTACGAGATGTCAGAATGCACCCACTGTTCCAAACTGGGATTGTTACGCAACAGAACAGTTAACACGCGCTAATTATCTATAGGCTATGTTTCAACTTGTCGATTTCAAATTATTTTCACGCACTTCACCAATGTATCCGCAGATCAAGAATGCAGACATTTGCACAGTCTTGCACGACTTTGGCACGTTTTCTGACTGGCGCTCGCATTGCCTTCCTTCTTGTTTTCCATAAACAAAATAATTACTTTCGGTGTGTGTGTTCCTATTAACTTCTTATGGTACCTGGGACGTCCCACCTGGCCAACATCCGGTGAAATTGCAGAGCGCCAAATTCAAATTAAATTACTATAAATATTTAACTTTCATGAAATCACAAGTGTAATACATCAAAATAAAGCTTAACTTGCTGTTAATCCAGCTGCTGTGTCAGATTTCAAAAAGGCTTTACAGCGAAAGCAAACCATGCGATTATCTGAGGACAGCGCTCAGCACACAAAACATTACATACCAGCCAAGTAGATTAGTAAATTAATCACTTCTCTTTGATGATCTTCGTATAGTTGCACTCACTAGACCCCCAGTTACACAATAAATGTTAGTTTTGTTTGATAAAGTCCCTCTTTATATCCAAAAACCTCCCATTTTGTTAGCATGTTTTGTTCAGTAATCCAATGGCTCAAATGCGTTCACAACAGGCAGACGAAAATTCCAAATAGTACCAGTAAAGTTCGTAGAAACATGTCAAACGATGTTTATAATCAATCCTCAGGTTGTTTTTAGCCTAAATAATCGATAATATTTCAACCGGACAATAGCATCGTCAATATAAAAGAAAAACAAGAAAGGCGCGCTCTCGGTCGAGCGCAGAAAACAGCTCTTGGGACACCCCACTATCCACTCACTAAAAGTTGTCATTCGCCCTCATTTTTCAGAATATAAGCCTGAAACAATGTCTAAAGACTGTTCACAACTAGTGGAAGCCATAGGGAATGTAATCTGGGTCCTATCCCTTTCAAATGTGGCTTTCATTGGAAAAAAAGCAATTTCAAAATAATGCCACTTCCTGGATGGATTTTCCTTAGGTTTTCACCTGCCATTTCAGTTCTGTTATACTCACAGACATTATTTTAACAGTTTTAGAAACTTTGGAGTGTTTTCTATCCAAATCTACTAATGCATATCCTAGCTTCTGGGCCTGAGTAGCAGGCAGTTTGCTTTGGGCACACTTTTCAGCCGGAGGTGAAAATTGTGCCCCCTACCCTAATGATGTTGAAGGAAGTACCTTATTTTCTGTATATCGTGTTGTCGTTTCTGCTGTAGCATACCGTATGTATGTATGGATCATAATGTAGTTACTGTTTTATTCACATGTTTTTAAGTACTGGTGACAAATAATGCATTCTGATTATTGCATAGATTATAATGGACACCTGTGACATCTGTAAAATACTTTTTTGAAGGTTCTACTGATTATAATGAGTAAATGCTAAGCTATTTGAAGGTTGTACTGATTATAATGAGCTAATGCTAAGCTATTTGAAGGTTGTACTGATTATAAAGAGCTAATGCTAAGCTATTTGAAGGTTGTACTGATTATAATGAGCTAATGCTAAGCTATTTGACGGGTCTACTGATTATAATGAGCTAATGCTAAGCTATTTGACGGGTCTACTGATTATAATGAGCTAATGCTAAGCTATTTGAAGGTTGTACTGATTATAATGAGCTAATGCTAAGCTATTTGAAGGTTCTACTGATTATAATGAGCTAATGCTAAGCTATTTGAAGGTTGTACTGATTATAAAGAGCTAATGCTAAGCTATTTGAAGGTTCTACTGATTATAATGAGCTAATGCTAAGCTATTTGACGGGTCTACTGATTATAATGAGCTAATGCTAAGCTATTTGAAGGTTGTACTGATTATAATGAGCTAATGCTAAGCTATTTGAAGGTTCTACTGATTATAATGAGCTAATGCTAAGCTATTTGAAGGTTGTACTGATTATAAAGAGCTAATGCTAAGCTATTTGAAGGTTCTACTGATTTATAATGAGCTAATGCTAAGCTAATTTGCTAGCTTTGTGTGGCGCCATGTTTGTTGACATTATACAATACATTCTGGTTGTCACGTAAACGTCTGTCAGACCGAAGATGTTATAATGAGGTGAAGGGGAGTGAATGATCGTAGAGATGACACACCCCCTTCAACATGCATACTGCAAACAGACCAAACTCATCTTGTCTCCTCTTATTGTCTTTGGTTGACATGAAGAAGAAAAAAAAACATGGCGGCGCGCACAAACTACCCATCGTCGGATTACTTTCAATTTCTAGAATTTTTTTTACTATATTATTTTGATCAATGGTGAGGTTCACCCGTGATGTGATGAATTATAAATACAAATTGATATTTTTATTATAGCTAATTTACGTTGTGGTTTCTGACAGCCGAGAGTTATCTCTAAATATGCCTGCGTCAATCTTTCCTCCGTTATCACCAGGACTCAGTTAGCACCGGGACTCAGTTAGCACCGGGACTCAGTTAGCACCGGGACTCAGTTAGCACCGGGACTCAGTTAGCACCGGGACTCAGTTAGCACCGGGACTCAGTTAGCACCAGGACTAATGTATGCTGTCGATACTTCTGTGAACGTCTGAACATCCAAAAATAAACTGGTCACATTCAGGACGTAACTTTGTAACGATTGTGTTTTGTGCAAAATGTTTTTGTGAAGAAACAGTGTGGCCAGCTCAAACGCTGACTGTTGCGTCAATCGAAACTGGACGGTACTAAATAAGCGTTATAATCACACCGGGTTTGAGCGTTACGCTGCAGGGACCACTGTGGAAGGATCACACCCGTTTTGTTGGTACATGTGAAAAGGTTAAAAGACACTTCATCCATTTTGTCCGGAAAGGATTACCGTGTTATGTTTGTTGCCGCCGATCGTTGAATAAATTCATAGCTATATTCCATTGCTTTGCTTTGTTAATAGAGACATTTACATTTTAATCTATGGATCAGTTCCCGAAAAGTTCCAATCTTGTTTTGTTTTGGATTACCTTTGTTTTGAGTCAACTAGTAGTAGTTGTTCTATTGGTCAGGCCTGCTGTGCTGTCTCCCAGTAGAAGAGAGAGAGAGAGAGAGAGAGAGAGAGAGAGAGAGAGAGAGAGAGAGAGAGAGAGAGAGAGAGAGAGAGAGAGAGAGAGAGAGAGAGAGAGAGAGAGAGAGAGAGAGAGAGAGAGAGAGAGAGAGAGAGAGAGAGAGAGAGAGAGAGAGAGAGAGAGAGAGAGAGAGAGAGAGAGAGAGAGAGAGAGAGAGAGAGAGAGAGAGAGAGAGAGAGAGAGAGAGATACTGTAGAAGGATGTTATGGTGTCTCCCAGTTAATGAGGCACAGTCACAAATAACATAAAAATAGCTGTGCAGCGATGCTCCCCATCCAACCAGACAGAGGATCTGTAGAGAAGAATGGGAGAAACTCCCCAAATGAAGGTGTGTTTGTAGCGTCGTACCCAAGAAGACTCAGGGCTGTAATCGCTGCCAAAGGTGCTTCAACAAAGTACTGAGTAAAAGGTTTGAATACTTATGTAAATGTGATATTTCAGTTTTTGCTCCAAAAAATCCGGAGAAAAAAAAACAGTTTTTGCTTTGTCAGCATTGGGTATTGTGTGTAGATTGTTGCGGGGGGGAAAACAATTTAATGAATTGGCTGTAACGTAACAAAATGTAAAAAAAGGGAAGGGATCTGAATACTTTTCGAATGTACATGTAGGTAGGCGTAAAGTGACTGCATAGATAACAAACAGCGGGTAGCAGCAGTGTACAAATGGGGGGGGGGGGGGGGGGGGGTCGTCAATGTAAATAGTCCGGGTGGGGATTTGATTAATTGTTCAGCAGTCTGAATACCGTGTTCCTCCTCTCCATGTCTTCACCACCTCTTCACAGCACTCATGTTCCCGACAACCAAATTACCCTTCTCCTCAGCCCTGTGTCCCAAGTGGCACCCTATTCCCAATGTAGTGCGCTACTTTAGACCAGTCAGAAGCTGTGCACTACATAGGGAATATGGTACGATTTGGGACTCTAACCCAGAGTCTCCCTGGCCTCTCCGATCTCCCTAATGACTGATTGTGATTCAGAGTGAGGTCTTTAATAGAGACAGGGGAAGTTGTTGCAATGAAGACGTGTTACTGCTGGTTCTGTCATTAGTGCTCCGTTAGGAGGGTGGTCGGGTTCCTGTCGGGTTCCTGTCGCTGCCCGGACCATGCAAATAGAGACGGCTTTATTCACGGCACAGACACATGTGGGGCTGGTTCACTACCATGTCTTATAACAGAACTCTACTATACTGGACTGGACTGGTTCACTACCATGTCTTATAACAGAACTCTACTATACTGGACTGGACTGGTTCACTACCATGTCTTATAACAGAACTCTACTATACTGGACTGGACTGGTTCACTACCATGTCTTATAACAGAACTCTACTATACTGGACTGGACTGGTTCACTACCATGTCTTATAACAGAACTCTACTATACTGGACTGGTTCACTACCATGTCTTATAACAGAACTCTACTATACTGGACTGGACTGGTTCACTACCATGTCTTATAACAGAACTCTACTATACTGGACTGGACTGGTTCACTACCATGTCTTATAACAGAACTCTACTATACTGGACTGGACTGGTTCACTACCATGTCTTATAACAGAACTCTACTATACTGGACTGGACTGGTTCACTACCGTGTCTTATAACAGAACTCTACTATACTGGACTGGTTCACTACCATGTCTTATAACAGAACTCTACTATACTGGACTGGACTGGTTCACTACCATGTCTTATAACAGAACTCTACTATACTGGACTGGACTGGTTCACTACCATGTCTTATAACAGAACTCTACTATACTGGACTGGACTGGTTCACTACCATGTCTTATAACAGAACTCTACTATACTGGACTGGACTGGTTCACTACCATGTCTTATAACAGAACTCTACTGTACTGGACTGGACTGGTTCACTACCATGTCTTATAACAGAACTCTACTATACTGGACTGGACTGGTTCACTACCATGTCTTATAACAGAACTCTACTATACTGGACTGGACTGGTTCACTACCATGTCTTATAACAGAACTCTACTATACTGGACTGGACTGGTTCACTACCATGTCTTATAACAGAACTCTACTATACTGGACTGGACTGGTTCACTACCATGTCTTATAACAGAACTCTACTATACTGTACTGGACTGGTTCACTACCATGTCTTATAACAGAACTCTACTATACTGGACTGGTTCACTACCATGTCTTATAACAGAACTCTACTATACTGGACTGGACTGGTTCACTACCATGTCTTATAACAGAACTCTACTATACTGGACTGGACTGGTTCACTACCATGTCTTATAACAGAACTCTACTATACTGGACTGGACTGGTTCACTACCATGTCTTATAACAGAACTCTACTATACTGGACTGGACTGGTTCACTACCATGTCTTATAACAGAACTCTACTATACTGGACTGGTTCACTACCATGTCTTATAACAGAACTCTACTATACTGGACTGGACTGGTTCACTACCATGTCTTATAACAGAACTCTACTATACTGGACTGGACTGGTTCACTACCATGTCTTATAACAGAACTCTACTATACTGGACTGGACTGGTTCACTACCATGTCTTATAACAGAACTCTACTATACTGGACTGGTTCACTACCATGTCTTATAACAGAACTCTACTATACTGGACTGGACTGGTTCACTACCATGTCTTATAACAGAACTCTACTATACTGGACTGGACTGGTTCACTACCATGTCTTATAACAGAACTCTACTGTACTGGACTGGTTCACTACCATGTCTTATAACAGAACTATACTATACTGGACTGGACTGGTTCACTACCATGTCTTATAACAGAACTCTACTATACTGGACTGGACTGGTTCACTACCGTGTCTTATAACAGAACTCTACTGTACTGGACTGGACTGGTTCACTACCATGTCTTATAACAGAACTCTACTATACTGGACTGGACTGGTTCACTACCATGTCTTATAACAGAACTCTACTATACTGGACTGGACTGGTTCACTACCATGTCTTATAACAGAACTCTACTGTACTGGACTGGACTGGTTCACTACCATGTCTTATAACAGAACTCTACTATACTGGACTGGACTGGTTCACTACCATGTCTTATAACAGAACTCTACTATACTGGACTGGACTGGTTCACTACCATGTCTTATAACAGAACTCTACTATACTGGACTGGACTGGTTCACTACCATGTCTTATAACAGAACTCTACTATACTGGACTGGACTGGTTCACTACCATGTCTTATAACAGAACTCTACTATACTGGACTGGACTGGTTCACTACCATGTCTTATAACAGAACTCTACTATACTGGACTGGTTCACTACCATGTCTTATAACAGAACTCTACTATACTGGACTGGACTGGTTCACTACCATGTCTTATAACAGAACTCTACTATACTGGACTGGTTCACTACCATGTCTTATAACAGAACTCTACTATACTGGACTGGTTCACTACCATGTCTTATAACAGAACTCTACTATACTGGACTGGACTGGTTCACTACCATGTCTTATAACAGAACTCTACTATACTGGACTGGACTGGTTCACTACCATGTCTTATAACAGAACTCTACTATACTGGACTGGACTGGTTCACTACCATGTCTTATAACAGAACTCTACTATACTGGACTGGACTGGTTCACTACCATGTCTTATAACAGAACTCTACTATACTGTACTGGACTGGACTGGTTCACTACCATGTCTTATAACAGAACTCTACTATACTGGACTGGACTGGTTCACTACCATGTCTTATAACAGTACTACACTACATAGGGATATGGACCCGGAGCACCCACTGTGAACCTGTGGAAGGACCGGCTGTGATATGTGACACTGGCACTTTAAAAGCAACATTTTAATCCACAGTTGTGTTGTGTTCATTTGGTTTATTTAAGGAAAACATTATCGTATTGCCTGATCATGCATGTAAATATCATGATGAGGACAATTATACAAATATACTGGATTTGAATGAACATCAACTAAGGTTCAGGCTGATCTCTCCGTGTTTCGTATGTCCGTCTCATTCAAACAGCTGTCTGAATATATTAGTCTACTAAATCATTGCCACATCATTCTGCAGTATCATCCTTGACTGTCAAAGTCCTGTATTTGTCCATACAGACAGACAGGACACTGAATCGCCCAATTTTTTTTGTTTCCAATGACTGGTATTCTATGAGATGATAGTTCTAGAAGGGTCAACGATACAGCAGGTTATATTTGTTATTGCCAGCGTTGTCTGGCGACACATGCAGAATGAGGCAACGATAATTACTATGCCAGAGTTGACCGACCTCCATTAGTCAATATTGTCATGAAGTTATCGGTTTCATCCTAATTTGTACCTAAATTGCACCCTACACAGTGCACCCTACACAGTGCACCCTACACAGTGCACCCTACACAGTGCACCCTACACAATGCACCCTACAGAGTGCACCCTACACAGTGCACCCTACACAGTGCACCCTACACAGTGCACCCTACACAATGCACCCTACAGAGTGCACCCTACACAGTGCACCCTACACAGTGCACCCTACAGAGTGCACCCTACACAGTACACCCTACACAGTGCACCCTACACAGTGCACCCTACACAATGCACCCTACACAGTGCACCCTACAGAGTGCACCCTACACAGTGCACCCTACACAGTGCACCCTACAGAGTGCACCCTACACAGTGCACCCTACACAGTGCACCCTACACAGTGCACCCTACACAGTGCACCCTACACAGTGCACCCTACACAGTGCACCCTACACGGTGCACCCTACACAGTGCACCCTACAGAGTGCACCCTACACAGTACACCCTACACGGTGCACCCTACACAGTGCACCCTACACGGTGCACCAATTTGGATGAGTACACTCTAGGTCCTGGTCGATAGTTGTGCACTTCAATAAGGAATAGGGTGCCGTTTGAGGCGCCAAACATATTGATTCTTGTTGTTGTACGAGCACTGCAGATGTTGTGACACTAGTTGAGATGGTGTTTACAGTATGGAATAGAGATGGCACAACTGGGAAACATAATCATTGAAGTGCCGTAGGTCAGGTCAACCACTCTTGGTTTACCGGTCTACAGTTCCTATAACCCCCCCCCCGACAATAAAAAGTCCTGGCTCAAACTGCAGCAAAACCCACTACAGAGTCAGGTCAAACCCCTAGCACCCACTACAGAGTCAGGTCAAACCCCTAGAACCCGCTACAGAGTCAGGTCAAACCCCTAGCACCCGCTACAGAGTCAGGTCAAACCCCTAGAACCCGCTACAGAGTCAGGTCAAACCCCTAGAACCCGCTACAGAGTCAGGTCAAACCCCTAGCACCCGCTACAGAGTCAGGTCAAACCCCTAGAACCCGCTACAGAGTCAGGTCAAACCCCTAGCACCCACTACAGAGTCAGGTCAAACCCCTAGCACCCACTACAGAGTCAGGTCAAACCCCTAGCACCCGCTACAGAGTCAGGTCAAACCCCTAGCACCCGCTACAGAGTCAGGTCAAACCCCTAGCACCCACTACAGAGTCAGGTCAAACCCCTAGAACCCGCTACAGAGTCAGGTCAAACCCCTAGAACCCGCTACAGAGTCAGGTCAAACCCCTAGCACCCACTACAGAGTCAGGTCAAACCCCTTAACACCCACTACAGAGTCAGGTCAAACCCCTAGCACCCACTACAGAGTCAGGTCAAACCCCTAGCACCCACTACAGAGTCAGGTCAAACCCCTAGCACCCACTACAGAGTCAGGTCAAACCCCTAGCACCCACTACAGAGTCAGGTCAAACCCCTAGAACCCGCTACAGAGTCAGGTCAAACCCCTAGAACCCGCTACAGAGTCAGGTCAAACCCCTAGCACCCACTACAGAGTCAGGTCAAACCCCTAGCACCCACTACAGAGTCAGGTCAAACCCCTAGCACCCACTACAGAGTCAGGTCAAACCCCTAGCACCCGCTACAGAGTCATGTCAAACCCCTAGCACCCGCTACAGAGTCAGGTCAAACCCCTAGCACCCACTACAGAGTCAGGTCAAACCCCTAGCACCCACTACAGAGTCAGATCAAACCCCTAGAACCCTCTACAGAGTCAGGTCAAACCCCTAACACCCACTACAGAGTCAGGTCAAACCCCTAGCACCCGCTACAGAGTCAGGTCAAACCCCTAGCACCCACTACAGAGTCAGGTCAAACCCCTAGCACCCACTACAGAGTCAGATCAAACCCCTAGAACCCTCTACAGAGTCAGGTCAAACCCCTAACACCCACTACAGAGTCAGGTCAAACCCCTAGCACCCGCTACAGAGTCAGGTCAAACCCCTAGCACCCACTACAGAGTCAGGTCAAACCCCTAGAACCCGCTACAGAGTCAGGTCAAACCCCTAGAACCCGCTACAGAGTCAGGTCAAACCCCTAGCACCCGCTACAGAGTCAGGTCAAACCCCTAGCACCCACTACAGAGTCAGGTCAAACCCCTAGCACCCACTACAGAGTCAGGTCAAACCCCTAGCACCCACTACAGAGTCAGGTCAAACCCCTAGCACCCACTACAGAGTCAGGTCAAACCCCTAGCACCCACTACAGAGTCAGGTCAAACCCCTAGCACCCACTACAGAGTCAGGTCAAACCCCTAGAACCCGCTACAGAGTCAGGTCAAACCCCTAGAACCCGCTACAGAGTCAGGTCAAACCCCTAGCACCCACTACAGAGTCAGGTCAAACCCCTAGCACCCGCTACAGAGTCAGGTCAAACCCCTAGCACCCGCTACAGAGTCATGTCAAACCCCTAGCACCCGCTACAGAGTCAGGTCAAACCCCTAGCACCCACTACAGAGTCAGGTCAAACCCCTAGCACCCACTACAGAGTCAGATCAAACCCCTAGAACCCTCTACAGAGTCAGGTCAAACCCCTAACACCCGCTACAGAGTCAGGTCAAACCCCTAGCACCCGCTACAGAGTCAGGTCAAACCCCTAGCACCCGCTACAGAGTCAGGTCAAACCCCTAGCACCCGCTACAGAGTCAGGTCAAACCCCTAGCACCCACTACAGAGTCAGGTCAAACCCCTAGCACCCACTACAGAGTCAGATCAAACCCCTAGAACCCTCTACAGAGTCAGGTCAAACCCCTAACACCCACTACAGAGTCAGGTCAAACCCCTAGCACCCACTACAGAGTCAGGTCAAACCCCTTAACACCCACTACAGAGTCAGGTCAAACCCCTAGCACCCACTACAGAGTCAGGTCAAACCCCTTAACACCCACTACAGAGTCAGGTCAAACCCATAGCACCCACTACAGAGTCAGGTCAAACCCCTAGCACCCACTACAGAGTCAGGTCAAACCCCTAACACCCACTACAGAGTCAGGTCAAACCCCTAACACCCACTACAGAGTCAGGTCAAACCCCTAGCACCCACTACAGAGTCAGGTCAAACCCCTAACACCCGCTACAGAGTCAGGTCAAACCCCTAGCACCCACTACAGAGTCAGGTCAAACCCCTAGCACCCACTACAGAGTCAGGTCAAACCCCTAGCACCCACTACAGAGTCAGGTCAAACCCCTAGCACTATATAGGGAATAGGGTGCCAGCCCCGGTCTAAAGTAGTGCACTATATAGGGAATAGGGTGCCAGCCCCGATCTAAAGTAGTGCACTATATAGGGAATAGGGTGCCAGCCCCGGTCTAAAGTAGTGCACTATATAGGGAATAGGGTGCCAGCCCGGTCTAAAGTAGTGCACTATATAGGGAATAGGGTGCCAGCCCCGGTCTAAAGTAGTGCTTTAGGACGGAGGGATGTTGCTTATTGACCCCTCACCTCCATCCTCCTCATCTCTCGCTTCTCCCTTCCTGCTCCACAGTAAACCTTTTCAATAAAACATCTCTCTAAAAAACATGAACATCTTTCATGTTTCCTGAAATTATACATCCAAACAACTTTGATGTTTGAGAGAGATGTACATGGGAACTTGAGGTGAGGAGGTGAGGAGCGGTGGAGTGTTTTCTTCTTCGCTTCCACGTTGCTTTAGCTGCTCTGTCTCTCAGGAGTTTTAACCAGTTGGAGGTCAGGAGGTCATTACATAAACCATTCACATGGAGCCCTCCATCCCTCCATCCATCAATCCATCATACCTCCCTCCATCCATCCCTCCCTCCATCCCTCCATCCCTCCCTCCATCCCTCCCTCCATCATACCTCCCTCCATCAATCCATCCATCCCTCCCTCCATATCTCCATCCCTCCATATCTCCCTCCCTCCCTCCCTCCCTCCCTCCCTCCCTCCCTCACCCACAGGGAATGCTTGATGTCGTGCTCAACATTTCAGCAACAACGTTGGATTGCACAAGACACAGACATGTACCCCATTTTGCAGGCTACAGGACACAGACATGTACCCCATTTTGCAAGGCTACTGTGCAGTGAGGTAGTTTTATTTTATTTTAGTCCAACTGACTAACGACAACAAACATGCTTAATTAATTTGGGCAGGAGACTCGGGATAAACTACATTGATGACATCAATTAGATTCTAATGAAAACAGATAAAAGCAGAAGGGGGGGGGGTTGGGAGTAAAAAGCAAATGGAATTTCTGAACAGGACTCATCAAAGTCTTAACATTGCAGCAAATTCCCATTACGTCCAAGTAGAAGCCTTTAATTTGCAAAGCTCATGTCTGGTTGGGTACTTAGAAGTACACGGTCAAATGATTCAATCTCAAGTCCTCGGGTTACATCCCAAATGGTTCCCTATGTAGTGCCTTGGGCTCTGGTCAAAAGTAGTGCACTGAATAGGGGAATAGTGTACCGTTTGTCCTACAGCGAGAAGAGGAGCCAAATAGAAATGTAATTTGGCGTGTTACTTCTCATCCTTGCTGGAACATGTGGTTGGGTGAATCGTTGGATTAGTGAAGACTTCAGACGTGTTCCAGTTGGCTTGTTTCTCCTGGCAGGACTGTTAGTAACACAGTGTTTACATCTTCAATCTCAAGCAGAACACATGCTAGCTAACTCCAGATTAGAGACCCTTAGTTAGACTGAACTGTTGCAATTATGTATGTCAATCTGATGGTGTTGGTGATTAGTGTCTAGCGCTGTCTCGTTGTCTCTCTCGTTCTCGCTCTCATTATCTCTCACTGTCTCATTCTCTCTCTCTCTCTCTCTCTCATTCTCTCTCTCTCGCTCTCTCTCTCTCCCTGCCTGCCAGTCATATTTACATGATTGTTTTTCGTCATGACTTCTCCCTTTGGGATCTGGTCCTAAGTTGTGCCCTATAAAGGGATAGGCTCCCTTTTCAGCCACAAGCCATATGTTTGTGAATATGAGCAGCTCAGAGGTATAACTAACTCTTATGGTATCTGTGTGTTTTAGGGGACTACCCCCCACCTCCTCCTCCACCTGCTGACGACGGAGGCCTCCCATCCCTCATGTCCTTTCCCCCCCCTCCATCCACGGACAGAGAATACCAGGTAGGAGACTATTATGAGGCATGTCTGTACCATGTACTCATACGGTAGAGGTAATTGTCATATAACCTTTCGCTGTTTGGGATGGAGCACAGGTACACTAGTACTGCATTGAGTTCTGTACAGACATGGAATAGAATGGGTCTCAAGTGATACCCTATCCCCTATATAGTGCCCTTCTTTTGACTACAGCCCTATGGGCCCTGTGGACTAATTCCCTACAGGCCCTGTGAACTAATTCCCTACGGGCCCTGGTCAAATAGTGCACTACATAGTGAAAACCCCTACAGCAGTATCACTAGAACCCCTACATCAGTATCACTAGAACCCCTACATCAGTATCACTAGAACCCCTACATCAGTATCACTAGAACCCCCTACATCAGTATCACTAGAACCCCCTACAGCAGTATCACTAGAACCCCTACATCAGTATCACTAGAACCCCTACAGCAGTATCACTAGAATCCCTACAGCAGTATCACTAGAACCCCTACATCAGTATCACTAGAACCCCTACATCAGTATCACTAGAACCCCTACAGCAGTATCACTAGAACCCCTACATCAGTATCACTATAACCCCTACAGCAGTATCACTAGAACCCCCTACAGCAGTATCACTAGAACCCCTACAGCAGTATCACTAGAACCCATACAACAGTATCACTAGAACCCCTACTGCAGTATCACTAGAACCCCTACAGCAGTATCACTAGAACCCCTACAGCAGTATCACTAGAACCCCCTACATCAGTATCACTAGAACCCCCTACAGCAGTATCACTAGAACCCCTACAGCAGTATCACTAGAACCCCCTACAGCAGTATCACTAGAACCCCCTACAGCAGTATCACTAGAACCCCTACAGCAGTATCACTAGAACCCCCTACAGCAGTATCGCTAGAAACCCTACATCAGTATCACTAGAACCCCTACATCAGTATCACTAGAACCCCCTACAGCAGTATCACTAGAACCCCCTGCAGCAGTATCACTAGAACTCCCTACAGCAGTATCACTAGAACCCCCTACATCAGTATCACTAGAACCCCCTACATCAGTATCACTAGAACCCCCTACAGCAGTATCACTAGGACCCCTACAGCAGTATCACTAGAACACCCTACAGCAGTATCACTAGAACCCCTACATCACTATCACTAGAACCCCCTACAACAGTATCACTAGAACCCCCTGCAGCAGTATCACTAGAACCCCTACAGCAGTATCACTAGAACACCCTACAGCAGTATCACTAGAACCCCTACAGCAGTATCACTAGAACCCCTACAGCAGTATCACTGAACCCCTACAGCAGTATCACTAGAACCCCTACAGCAGTATCACTGAACCCCCAGACAGAGACACGTCAGTAGTCCCTAGACTCTGATCCACACCAGACAGACAGCAGAGACACATCAGTAGTCCCTAGACTCTGATCCACACCAGACAGAGACACATCAGTAGTACCTAGACTCGGATCCACACCAGACAGAGACACATCAGTAGTCCCTAGACTCTGATCCACACCAGACAGAGACACATCAGTAGTCGCTAGACTCTGATCCACACCAGACAGAGACACATCAGTAGTCGCTAGACTCTGATCCACACCAGACAGAGACACATCAGTAGTCCCTAGACTCTGATCCACACCAGACAGAGACACATCAGTAGTCCCTAGACTCTGATCCACACCTGACAGAGACACATCAGTAGTCCCTAGACTCTGATCCACACCAGACAGAGACACATCAGTAGTCCCTAGACTCGGATCCACACCAGACAGAGACACATCAGTAGTCCCTAGACTCTGATCCACACCAGACAGAGACACATCAGTAGTCCCTAGACTCGGATCCACACCAGACAGAGACACATCAGTAGTCGCTAGACTCTGATCCACACCAGACAGAGACACATCAGTAGTCTCTAGACTCTGATCCACACCAGACAGAGACACGTCAGTAGTCTCTAGACTCTGATCCACACCAGACAGACAGCAGAGACACATCAGTAGTCCCTAGACTCTGATCCACACCAGACAGACAGCAGAGACACATCAGTAGTCCCTAGACTCTGATCCACACCAGACAGAGACACGTCAGTAGTCCCTAGTCTCTGATCCACACCAGACAGAGACACGTCAGTAGTCCCTAGACTCTGATCCACACCAGACAGAGACACATCAGTAGTCGCTAGACTCTGATCCACACCAGACAGAGACACATCAGTAGTCCCTAGACTCTGATCCACACCAGACAGAGACACATCAGTAGTCCCTAGACTCTGATCCACACCAGACAGAGACACATCAGTAGTCCCTAGACTCTGATCCACACCAGACAGAGACACGTCAGTAGTCCCTATTCTCTGATCCACACCAGACAGAGACACATCAGTAGTCCCTAGTCTCTGATCCACACCAGACAGAGACACATCAGTAGTCCCTAGACTCTGATCCACACCAGACAGAGACACATCAGTAGTCCCTATTCTCTGATCCACACCAGACAGAGACACATCAGTAGTCCCTAGACTCTGATCCACACCAGACAGAGACACATCAGTAGTCCCTAGACTCTGATCCACACCAGACAGACAGCAGAGACACGTCAGTAGTCCCTAGTCTCTGATCCACACCAGACAGAGACACATCAGTAGTCCCTAGACTCTGATCCACACCAGACAGAGACACATCAGTAGTCCCTAGACTCTGATCCACACCTGACAGAGACACGTCAGTAGTCCCTAGACTCTGATCCACACCAGACAGAGACACATCAGTAGTCCCTAGTCTCTGATCCACACCAGACAGAGACACATCAGTAGTCCCTAGACTCTGATCCACACCAGACAGAGACACATCAGTAGTCCCTAGACTCTGATCCACACCAGACAGAGACACATCAGTAGTCGCTAGACTCTGATCCACACCAGACAGAGACACATCATTAGTCCCTAGTCTCTGATCCACACCAGACAGAGACACATCAGTAGTCCCTAGACTCTGATCCACACCAGACAGAGACACGTCAGTAGTCCCTAGACTCTGATCCACACCTGACAGAGACACATCAGTAGTCCCTAGACTCTGATCCACACCAGACAGAGACACATCAGTAGTCCCTAGACTCTGATCCACACCAGACAGAGACACATCTGTAGTCCCTAGACTCTGATCCACACCAGACAGAGACACGTCAGTAGTCCCTAGACTCTGATCCACACCAGACAGAGACACATCAGTAGTCCCTAGACTCTGATCCACACCAGACAGACAGCAGAGACACATCAGTAGTCCCTAGACTCTGATCCACACCAGACAGACAGCAGAGACACATCAGTAGTCCCTAGACTCTGATCCACACCAGACAGAGACACATCTGTAGTCGCTAGACTCTGATCCACACCAGACAGAGACACATCAGTAGTCCCTAGACTCTGATCCACACCAGACATAGACACATCAGTAGTCCCTAGACTCTGATCCACACCAGACAGAGACACATCAGTAGTCCCTAGACTCTGATCCACACCAGACAGACAGCAGAGACACATCAGTAGTCCCTAGACTCTGATCCACACCAGACAGAGACACGTCAGTAGTCCCTAGACTCTGATCCACACCAGACAGACAGCAGAGACACATCAGTAGTCCCTAGACTCTGATCCACACCAGACAGAGACACGTCAGTAGTCCCTAGACTCTGATCCACACCAGACAGAGACACGTCAGTAGTCTCTAGACTCTGATCCACACCAGACAGAGACACGTCAGTAGTCTCTAGACTCTGATCCACACCAGACAGACAGCAGAGACACATCAGTAGTCCCTAGACTCTGATCCACACCAGACAGACAGCAGAGACACATCAGTAGTCCCTAGACTCTGATCCACACCAGACAGAGACACGTCAGTAGTCCCTAGTCTCTGATCCACACCAGACAGAGACACGTCAGTAGTCCCTAGACTCTGATCCACACCAGACAGAGACACATCAGTAGTCGCTAGACTCTGATCCACACCAGACAGAGACACATCAGTAGTCCCTAGACTCTGATCCACACCAGACAGAGACACATCAGTAGTCCCTAGACTCTGATCCACACCAGACAGAGACACATCAGTAGTCCCTAGACTCTGATCCACACCAGACAGAGACACGTCAGTAGTCCCTATTCTCTGATCCACACCAGACAGAGACACATCAGTAGTCCCTAGTCTCTGATCCACACCAGACAGAGACACATCAGTAGTCCCTAGACTCTGATCCACACCAGACAGAGACACATCAGTAGTCCCTATTCTCTGATCCACACCAGACAGAGACACATCAGTAGTCCCTAGACTCTGATCCACACCAGACAGAGACACATCAGTAGTCCCTAGACTCTGATCCACACCAGACAGACAGCAGAGACACGTCAGTAGTCCCTAGTCTCTGATCCACACCAGACAGAGACACATCAGTAGTCCCTAGACTCTGATCCACACCAGACAGAGACACATCAGTAGTCCCTAGACTCTGATCCACACCAGACAGAGACACGTCAGTAGTCCCTAGACTCTGATCCACACCAGACAGAGACACGTCAGTAGTCCCTAGACTCTGATCCACACCTGACAGAGACACGTCAGTAGTCCCTAGACTCTGATCCACACCAGACAGAGACACATCAGTAGTCCCTAGTCTCTGATCCACACCAGACAGAGACACATCAGTAGTCCCTAGACTCTGATCCACACCAGACAGAGACACATCAGTAGTCCCTAGACTCTGATCCACACCAGACAGAGACACATCAGTAGTCGCTAGACTCTGATCCACACCAGACAGAGACACATCATTAGTCCCTAGTCTCTGATCCACACCAGACAGAGACACATCAGTAGTCCCTAGACTCTGATCCACACCAGACAGAGACACGTCAGTAGTCCCTAGACTCTGATCCACACCTGACAGAGACACATCAGTAGTCCCTAGACTCTGATCCACACCAGACAGACAGCAGAGACACATCAGTAGTCCCTAGACTCTGATCCACACCAGACAGACAGCAGAGACACATCAGTAGTCCCTAGACTCTGATCCACACCAGACAGAGACACATCTGTAGTCGCTAGACT